>NW_024500349.1:12604460-12772941 GCF_017590055.1 Onychostruthus taczanowskii
AGGAAGAAAAGACAAGGTACGGGGGGGGGGGGGGGGGGTGGTTTGAGATATAAAAGCAATCCTGTATATCACAGGCCACTGTCAAGCTGGAGAAGTCAACAATTTGGAGTGCCTGGAGGTGGATCTGAACCTGAGTTACACAAAATCCAGATAGCTTCATTACAGAAATTTAGACAGATTTTTAACTGAAGCATAATAAGTATGACAACCAAGAAAATTTGACCACAATCATTTAAAAGGTTAGGGTTTTTGGACAGAAATTATATGTGCATAGCTACATGTACAAAATACAAAAAAAAACCCAGAAGACATGGGAAGGAATTGCCTCTATGCACACTACTGAGTTTCCAACACAGCAAGCAACATTTACAACTACTGTCTATAATAAGACAGAATGAACACAGTCCTGAACTTCTATTAAAAATTACCAACAGCTTCTGCGATTTTAATGGCACTTGCTCTTGTTTCCATGACAGAAACATTTACTAGGATTATTAGAAGCATGTTGGTACATTCATGAAACATGCTCTCATTATCAAATGCTCTCATTATCAAATATCTGTGAGTTAACGTTCCACTGAAATCCTATCTACAGCTGATGACCAAGAAGAACAAAAGATCTCAAGCAGAAGCAGGAAAAGGCCACATCATGCCACCCCATGTGCCCAGACAAACAATATTTAGCAGAAGGCTCTTCTGCACACAGGGACTAATACAGCTCAAAGGCAAAGCACAGAGCATAAAGATCTCAAGAATGTTCTTTTCTGTCATTCAGTTGCAAGTATCAAGCTGAATCCCCACAGACAAATGAAACATTTGCGTGTTTAAGTAATGAGATGAAATGCCACCAACCCTCCTCATCCACAGGGGACACACGGCAGCAGAGCTGCCATGACGTGACATGGGAGCAGATAGTGCTGCTCTCTGCCAGTATATGCCATGTTCTGCCTGACCTTTCATTGGGGGGAGGTCAGAGAACAGTCTGGAAGCTAAAAAGTTTGGTGACTACACAAAACTAATGGTGACCAAACGAGGTCTTTCCAACCACAGCATGGGGAATAAGAAGCTCCAGCTTCAACACAACATGCTAAAATCTTCTTTAATTCCTAATGTTAAAGATCACCTTCTGCAGAAAACTCCAGTGTTCCCAGTAGCCAAATAGTAAAACAATCCAGCCTACACTGGAAGCTGTTGTTAGATTATTCAAATAATGCCCACAATGGGACAACACATAATGCCTACTGTTCTCCACAGGGTGACAGACCAGCAGACATCCTTAATTCTTTTCTAGATATCTCCTTACTGTTTAAAACCATGCCTGGTGAACAGTAGGGAAACTAGTGCTGCTTGAAGTATGTGCATGTACTTTTCAAAGCCCCCTAAAACAACAGGGAGCATAAATTGTTCTGTTTTGGAAATGAAGAATATTTTCGACACCTTAGAAAAAACTTTGGCAATGTCTTTTCTTTTTCTCTCTTCCTTTTTTTTTTTTTTTTTTTTTTTAAATTTTTATTTCTCCTCTGGGTTTTTTTTCCCCCATTCCTCTCCTTCTACAGCCCTGGAAATATGCAGTTACACTGCATGCTTAATTATGTGCCTCTCACTCCATTTTTTAATTTCACATTGCCAAATCTGAAAAGAGTAAAAAATCATTCCTATAAGTTCAAAACCAAGAAAAAGCCAGCAGAAAGAGCTTCAACTGAGGTTCAAAAGGAAGTCTTGCTACATGAAAGACAGTTCGTGAATTTTTGGATCAATGACTTTTCATGCTTGCAGTTGCCAAATTTCATTAGAATTTGTGATTGGTTCTAGCCCAGAGATGAAGATCATCTTTCTTAGTGGAGAAACAGCTTTAGCCAGAACTAACAGAAGATATTTACTGAAATACTATGGTATATACTTCATGCCAGAATTTGTCAGATTCTCAGCAGCTAACTTTTCCAAGCTGTTTCCACACCACAAGACTCCCTCCTTGTCTCATCCTAGAATGTGCTACAATAATTTCAAGTATCTGAATGCAGAGAGGGCACAAGAGGTGGACAAATTTTATTTCACAAAATCTCTAAATATTTATTTGTATTATTTAGTATTATTATTCATTTTATGCTATTAAGGAATTCTCACTATTAAGGAATTCTCTCTATTAAGGATTTATCATTCTTCAAAGGAGATTAATAAGGCAGTTATTTTTCTGCAGCCCAAAATATATTGATACACTGAAATGAGAAAAAGAACAGACTATCAGTATATTTCTCTTGGTCTTCTTCCATTAGCATAAGTAATTGGAGGTTGTTGCTTGAACATGAGGAATGTCAACAGATTCCAAAGAAAATCAATAGCCCAGGAGAGGTTACCCTGGAAATGCTCTGCAAGTAGTCAGCTGGACAAGAGTTATCTGGAAAACCCCTCACACTCTGCACTCTACACTAAGCAGAAGAAAACATGTTGTTCCAACTGGTTTGGCAACTGAATGGCTTCTTCTGCACCTGAACCCAGACAAGCACCTCGTGCACTTGTGCACCTCAATCTCTCCCAAGACCTCCCTGCAGAAAGATTGTAAAGTAACAAAATCTCTGCTGAGGATGGACAGAACCAGGAAAACAAAGGAACTACAGTTGTTCTAATTCCCATGAGCCCATGGCCAGGGTTGCTTTTCACATGGACAGAGTGCTTCCCTGAATGTCACCCATCCAGACACATTCCCACAGTGTCAAGGCTAAGACCTCAGCACACAGCAAAATGGATCCAGGAGCAAAGAAGGAATATGGAAGGGTCACTCTCCATGCCACTGCCAAGATGAAGATGCAAAGGAAGAGCTATTTTTCTAGCTAAATGCCCCAGCTGCATAGGGATACCAGCTAGGATGTAAAGGAGAGCTGTAAGAGCACTATGGCATCCTGTCCTCAGCATCCATGGGCTTCCCCTACCCACCCTGTACCAGCAAAACCATGACATGCTCCTATGATAACCAAAAATTCAGTGTAGCAATACTTTTAGCTTTAGTTAATTCTTCACAAAGGCTCTGTGGAATGCAATTCCTCAAAGTTTTCCAATCCTCAAAAGGAAGTTACCTTGCATAACTACAAAAAAAAAAAAAAAAAAAAAAAAAAAAAGCCACAGAGAAAAGAGAGTCATCTCCTCTACTGATGGAGCTGTTTCTTTAACCTGCCTGAGTGCAAATGGTTTTAGGGAACAAGTCTTATCATCATTTTATATTATACCAGAATTTAGAACACTTGCTAGCAGTAAGACCTTCCTACCACATTTATTTTCAATCCATGCATCCTTACATGGCTTGTGCAAAACACCTTTCCATTCACAGAATAAACACAAGGATGCACAAACAACTGTGAGTGGGAGAACACCCATAGGCTCTCACAGATCATCAACTTCTCTGCAGCGTGCACCACACAGTTAATGTGCCCCCAGCAGGAACCACCTCTGTTTTTTGGAGTGCTTAGTTAAAAATCTGAAAATTAACTCAAAATGTTCTCATTCTACACCATTTTTACATTAAATATGGTGCTTCTGACTAAAGCCACTTTACTGGCTAATAAAAACATGTTTTATATAAAATAAGAAAGAAGAAAAATAGGTTACTATTGTTTAGCTACCTATGTTTATACAATCTCTGAAGGCAGAGTATTTTTACAACTATATGAGAGCTAGTGTATCTAATACTTCATATGACACATCAAAAATCTACTGCATTAAATAACATTTAAGATACTTACTCATCGCTACAAACACAAAGGCTACCTAAAACAGAGTTACCTCTCGCAGATGTTTTTTGAAGTCATTACAGAAAAGTAAACTTGTATGCATACAGATACATATTATCTTTAGCTGGGATTTTGTCTCTAGAAAAACTGAAACATTATTTTTTATACCATTCACATAAACATGAAAAATAGTCCTTAAATGTTTCTGAAACTACATCATTTTCTGAGGACAAGTTCATTACTTTGTGTTCTTCTCTGGAATTCCTAGAACTATTTTAAAGTTATTAATTCATGACAGAGTTCACTTTTCTTTTTGTAAGACGAGATTTTGATTTATGTATTTTTCAAGCTTTTGAAAATACTTCCAAAAGACGTTTAACATTTTCATTCTCAAGCTCAAACTTAGGAGAGAAAACTTACCCATTGGTCATGCAACATGTACAAAATGCAAACCTTCTCAACAATTTTAAAAGGGAATCCAAGATTTTGCATATGTGGGAAATTAAGCCTGAATCTTGATAATGGAGGGTGTTCCATTCCCAATGGAAGTTTTTCCAATGCACATTTCCAATGAAAGTGGGGGGTTGTATCATGCAAAAGCCAACAAGACAAAAGACCACTCATAGAGGAACAACTCCTGGCTGCAGGTATTACAAAACCTCAAGAGAGGGACAAATTGGGCTGCACCTTGTTCCATGCCCAGCATCAAGCAGGCCTCACTAACCTCCCTCAGTTTTTATCACCTCTTGGAATACAACTATCATCATACCTTTTTGAGTGATTACTATGGCAATTGTAATGTAGGGAAGATTAAAACAAACCAAACAGCCGTATGTACTTTTTCTGAGTGACCAAAACCGTTTGTGCAAAGGAAGGCTGCTCCCATGCTCCTCAGAAACAGCTGGGTTATCTCAAATACGAGTGCTGGACTAAAACCATCTATCAAATGTAAAGAGTTTTTTGCTGTTTCCACACAGCTGCTGAGGAGAAAAGCAGTTAAACATCTTGGAGAGCTCTGTTGCGCCTCTTCAGCAGCAGCACCTCAGCAGGGCTGGAAATGGGAGCCAAAACTACCCAAGCCCACACGCATTCAAGATGTCCACACTCCTCACTCCTGCTTGGCACAGGGACGGCACTGGGATGTTGTCCCCTTGGCCTCTAACTCCAGGAGAAAGGAAGAGGCAGAGATCATGAGACTGAGAGATGATTATGCTCAGCACATCCAAAACCTGCAGGCAGGTACATAATATCTCCACCAGGTACTGGACCACGCTGTCACAGATCACCATGAAACAGTCCCCTTTCTGACCACAGACATTCTGCCGTTCTTGTCCCTGTGCACACTTTGTGCTTTAGGAAGTCCTGTGACACAGACTGAGTGCCACCTTTTCAGTAAATGGCACTTCCCAACCCCCTTCCTGAGGGGTTTTTAACTATTTTGTTTCCCTTTTCACACTACAGGAGAGGAAAAGGAAAGAGGTGGACATCACACGCTTTCAATTGCATTCCGGTGGGATTCACCTAGAGATGACTGAAGGTTAACAAGCTTAATCCACAAAAATACAATACTAAATTCTTTAACAAAATACACTTTAGCAGATTTGCTATCAAAGAAAACCAACCTCTCTGTTCCCAAACTGAAGGATGAAAATCTTAGCATGAACAAAACACAGAAATTCTTGGATAAAAATTCACTCAGCAGCATGAGGCTGAAAAAATTTCCTGCTGATTTACTGCTTGTCTAGCCTTTCCAAACAGCAATAGAACATCAGTGTAAGGACAGCAAGAGGGAAAATTGCTGCCTAAGTGGCAGGTTTGTTATTGTTTGACAATTCTAAAGAGTTCACTAGAAACTTCTAAAAAGAGCATCTTTAATTCCCTGAAATTACTCATAATCGGCCAAGTGAATGGAGAACAATTATGAGGAAAATTGAATGCTTCCAAATGCCAATTTGCTGTATATTCTGAATTAATATTGCATAAGCACATCTAGTCTCTTCCTGTAAAAGCAAAGGACTAAAATCCTAGGCCCACAGGCAGTCTTGCATGGCTCTCCTCACAGATTTCTGTATCATCATTTTTGCATTTTATAATCATACTTAGCATTTATGTGGTGACTTACATATTTAACCTATTTTTCTCTCAAACCCCGCCTCCCCCCATCTGTCAGGTAAACTGTCTTTCGCATTAAATGTTCAACAATAAGCAGTCAAACAACAGCATGAAGCCCCTAATACAGCCAGAAATATAAGCTGGTTTTTCCTACTAATTAAGTCAGAGCACACTTGAAGCCATTGTTGCAAAATACAGTCTTCAGAATTTTCTGTAATACAGCTATGCCAGCAGTTGGCTATGAAGTACAGTAAAGAGAATAAATACTCAGGGAAGAAAAGGGCTCAAAACATCCATTTTTTTTAGCTGGGCAAAAACAGATTAGTTTCTGCTGAAGGGCCAAAAAAGCATTAAAAGTCAATCCAGAATTTTTGTCAGCCTCAGTTTCCTGGGTAGCAGCTGATTCACTAGCCAGTCCCACAGGAGAACACAACCAGTCCAAGCCATGGTGACTCAACCAGATGCTCTCCACCCTCCTTAGTCTGCACCTCCTCTGCACCAAGGAGGAGCTGAATCAAAAAACAAAGGCAAAAAAAAACTTTAAAACTAATTTTAAGGCAAAGCAAGAAAAAACAAACCTAACCAACACACTCCACCTACAAACAAAATGTAGGGTAAGGATGAATGGGAAACCTGGCTGCTGGAGGGTTTGCAGGAGCAAAGGGTATTGGAGCCGTATATACAGATTTCTGTGGCAGACAGCAGGGGAAGACTACAGAATTGGCTGGAATGGACATTGTAAACAATAAGAAAGGGGGGGAAACTGCATCACAAAAAATAAAATGTTAAGAAAACAAATATAGAAGAATCTTAAAATGAGAAAAGCATAGGTCCAAGTATGCAAAGAATCATTCAATACATGCATTGCAGCACTACTGTGAAACTCCAAACAAGACTCATAACTCAAATCCTGAAGACACCCTGTGATCATCCTGTCAAGCACCTATATAAGCCCAGGTACACCATGCAATAATGTCTGCATTTAGTCTTTTAACTTCTGTTGGAAATACAGAAAAATATTGACTTTAATTTCAAGACTTCAGGAGACAGAGAATCCATCAAAGCCCCAGGACTGTCATTTTTAAAGCTCTGCAATTCAGTGAATGTCTTCTGTGTCAGACAATCCACAGTTTGTGTTTCAGGAAAGGTAATTCAAAATGTCATCATGCACTTACACAAATCTAACACTACACACTACCATTTTTCATTTTGTGATTAACACTTGAGAAATAACAAAAGTGTATTCATGTGGGATTATCCCTCCTTTTCGTGTCTATAACTTTTTTTGTTGTTGTTTTTTGGTTTTTGTTTTTTTACTCCAGTTTCTGGCATGGACCAGGTCTCAAGTTCTACAGAGATCTTTGCAAACAGAAAGGGTGAGCAGGAGGGCAGCAGCAACCTACTCACTTTCTCTCTCACAGTCATGCATCATTTACATGGGTCCTAGGGTAACTGTTTATACAGCAAAGTAACATCAAGGAAACAGTTATGTATTTTTATTTGTCCCCAGGGAGGTAAACATTCCCTGCCACTAGCTCCTCTTCCTGCCCTCCCCCCTCCCCTTTCCTGATCCATGCATCTTGGTTCTTTAATTCTTCATGCCTTCTCTTTTCCATTCTCCTTCTGTTTCTCATCACAAGCTGATACAAAGTGGTTGTCTCCTTTCTAAAATTTCCATGAGGCATCAAGTTAACCCAGATGCACCGGCTTCTCAATCTGGAAGTCAGCAAATGGAAGCAGAAGGAAGGAGCATCAAGTCACCAGCTAACCTTCTCTCGGGTTAGAGCCTCATCCCATCACGCGTGCTGAGCATCTCACATTCCACAGCTTGATAACTACAGACAGAAAGCACTGAGCACACAAAGAGCCTTCAGCAGCAGCCCTACCTTTGACATTTCCTCACTTTTCATTGTTAAAAATGACCCTTCAGGTATCTTACAAGCAAATGACAGGAAAAACAGTGAGGGAAAAATCAAGGAAGGAAACACAGAGCAAACAGTTTACATTGCAGTGAGAGTAATAAAATAGTTATGACTAAAATCAAACAAACGTATTTAATTTGGCTGGTCAAAAGGAAAATAAAACTGAATTAACCACGTGTATCTATGGATGAAAATTATCATCCCTCTAGCTAAAACTATGACTTATAAAATTTTTCCAAGGAAAGATAAATGAAACACTGTATTTGGTTTAAATGTTACATATACAAGGACTTTAAAAAAATAAAATAAAATAAAAAAGGAAAGGAAGAGAAAAAATGCAAAAAAATATCTCAAAAATACAGCTTTCCTTACAAAAGCCATCCCTTTTGATACAGCATAAGATGAATTATTTGATTTAATTACTTACTAAACTGACTAAATGCTGTAAAAACATGTGGTCAATGAAATGCCTTCCTCCCACAGACGTCTGAAACTCTGATCCTTTCTGAGGAAATTCTAACTATGTACCAACCTTATCTGCTTTCATACAGAAAACACTGAAAACCTGCTATCCTAAAACTCAAGACATCTGCCAGATCTGGGAGGCATGAAGTAGAGAAAAATACAACATTGATTCACAAGGACTCAGTGCCTGTTAAACACAATTGGATTTGCAGAAAAACCTTGAAAGCATATGTACTGAGATGATATTTAAAACATCTGGCAAAACCTGGATGAGGGGAGGGTGGAACACAAGCCCATAACACAAGAGCAAATTAAAATACTTCATTAAAAATATTTTTCACCCTTAATAAAACATTCCGACTTTGAAAAAGAAAAATAGAAACAAATGCAGCAAAATCCCAGCCCTGGGAAAACTGAGAACCTGAACCTGGAATATGGTTCATACAGCATAGCACAAATTGCACAGGATGAGTGAAGCTGATGCACTGCCTTAGGGTTTGAGGAGTAATTTAATATTCAATTCATCCCATAATAGGAATCCCATGCAAAAAATTTACATGCACAAAATCATTCTGGTAAAACACAGAATGAAGACTCCTAGAAGCTGGCTTGTACACCAGCAGCCACCCAGGCAAACAGCACATAAATAGCTGCATTACAATCTACCCTGAAGTGACAGCCATTGGGAACTAGATGGAACTTCCATATAACAGTGAAATCACACACACAGGCACAGCTCTGCTCCCGGAGCTTGTTCTGCTGGGCACATGCCCAGCCCCAGGAGCTGCAGTGGGGACACTGCGGAGTCTGAGCCCACCAAAGGCACGGAGCCCAGTAAAGGCTCTGAGCCCAGCAAAGGCTCTGAGCCCTCCAAAGGGTCTGAGCCCAGCAAAGGGTATGAGCCCAGCAAAGGCTCCGAGCCCTGCAAAGGCTGTGAGCCCAGCAAAGGCTCCAAGCCCTGCAAAGGCTCTGAGCCCTGCAAAGGCTCCGAGCCCTGCAAAGGCTCCAAGCCCTGCAAAGGCTCTGAGCCCAGTAAAGGCTCTGAGCCCTCCAAAGGGTCTGAGCCCTCCAAAGGCTCTGAGCCCAGCAAAGGCTCTGAGCCCACCAAAGACTGTGAGCCCAGCAAAGCAGGCACTGGCCCAGGCACTGCTTCCCTGCCTGGGGTCTGGGGCACGCTCTGGGCACAGCTGAGCACAGCAAACCCAGAGGCTGCACCCTTGGAGGGCAGCTGCTCACTCCCAGTGCCACTGAGGACACGGCTCAAGCATGCACTGCTTAGGTACCCCATTTCCTATGTGTTCTCTGGATGTGCTACCACCACGACACACTACTGCACAGCAGCTGCCAAGACACACAGTTTGGGATAAACTCTTCAGCTAACAGAAGAAATACACAGACCAAGCTGCAGTAAACAAACGTCTATGAGTATTCCCAGCTGCAGTTTCACGGAAGCTTTTTCACCCTTCACTTTTTGGGTGATAGGTTTTTAAACAATTCAGTTTTCTCTTCCTTTCTCCCACTGCTGCTTACACATGGCTTCTCCTCCTGGAGCTCCAGGAGCAGCACCCTGGCAGTGACCTCTCCCTGAGCCTTCAGCTGCACGTCCTGCTCCCCTGATCACTGCCAAAGCACAGAACAGAAATAATATCTCAGTACCAGCACTAACTGCAAACAGATTTTCCCCCTACCCTTTATGGGTGGAATAACTGAAAATACTTATCACACTGTAATTTTATGTTTTAAGCAACATAACAAAGAGCTATGGGAAAGCAGGATTACGGGAAGACTTTGCCCACTTGTGTTTTATTACTTTAAAGGTGAACTTAAAGCAGAGGTAGAGGTAAATCATCTACATGTACAATACTCACAGAAATACTGCCTACTATGTCAAACTAGAGCAGTAACTTTATTCACTCACTTAATGGATATTTCCCATGGACAAATGTCATGCAGTTCATTTGACAGAGCAGTTTCATGGTTTTTTCACTGCAGTATAACCTTCATTTTTATTTATTTTTCCATGAGTCAAGAACTCAACTAAAATTTTAAATAAAACATAAAGAGACTATACCATGTAAGACCCTTCAGATGGAAATCATTGTGAAAGTTAGGCAGTGTTTGACCTACAATCTCTCTGTCATCTAATGAAAGTCTTAAACATCAGAGTTCAAAATGGATTGAAATAGAAGACGCTAACATCATTTTTATACTTGGTGAAGAAAGCTTTCATAGGCAGAAAACCTCCAAAAAGCCCAAAAGCAGAGAGATCAAGTCAGGACTTATCAAAAACACTGAAAGACTTATTTGTGTATTATATAAGGTTGGTTAACAAGGCACACGTGTCCATTTTCCAACTTGTTAGAAACTGGTGAACATAATTTTGTTCTTTTATAATCTACTAAAAAGAACTGCTAGCATTGCTTCAAATGCTATTTCATTTGAAACAGTTTCAGCAGTCATTGCCCATCATTATTTTGCCTGTAAACTTGCAAACACATTTACTTTAATAGCCTATATTTGAGGGATGCTCCTTTACACAGCCACCCGTTCCAGAGGCTGAGTGTGTATACAGAGGACTTTCCCAAGTCCAGGAGGATACTCTGAGCAGCAGGAAAGGCAGGATGGCTCTAACACCCTGCACAGTGTGTGAGAGAATGGGGTACAGAGCCACCCAAATACACAGAGCAGTGAGAACAATTCACATGCTTCAGACCTCATTAACTCCACATCATGTTTATTCCTCCAGATTTAGGCTGGCTTTCAGTGCCACATGACACCTCTGATGATTCAACATCTGAGAACACACAGCAAGAAAAAGCACAGCCATGCTCTTTGCAGAGGTTTGGGACCAGCACCACAAAGAGACCAGATACCAGTGTCAGACCCAAGGCAGATGGCACTGTTGGTTTAACAATGAAATTACATCAACGTGTCTCAAACCCAATCTTACTCTGAAAAAAACTGAACATGGGACTTTCTGCAATCATGACATACTGTCCACAATCAAATATACCTAATCAATACCAATCAAAAATACCCAAATATAATGGAAGGATTTCTTTTCACAGAGTGAATTAAATCACAAGCAGAATGGGATTCACAGACATGTATTTTGGAACTGGTCAACTTCATTTCTCTCCCAACAAGAGAGATTAGCCAATGCACCTAGTATAGCCAATGGCCCACTTCACTCTGAAATAAGCAGTAAAACAGGTCAGATGAACACACCCTGGAGGTATCCAAGAATGAGAGACTGGATTGCCTTGAGCATTTAGCTCTGATGCAGAACTCAAAGTCTGTTGGTATCAATCTCATCCATCACGTCTGCTTTGAATCACCTGTTGCCCAGCAATTGCCAAGAGTCCAATTTTACTTTGAGTTGTGAATATGAACAGTGCTGTTCAGAGAACTGAATCAAATCCAATGCCTCAGGATAAGGTTTTAATAGCTGATCACAGTTTGCTTTGAGAAGACTCATTTCTGACTCACATGCACAATATTTGGAAGCTAATGCAAGCTTGCTCTTGCTGTCTTTGTACACCTCTTTATTGTATGCATGCAAGCAGGAATAACATTTGAACTTTAACCTAAAGTGCCACTGTTTGCTTTTGTTTGTAAACCCACATGGTCCCCAACTCCCTGTCTACGGATACAAACACTTCTACTTTCTGTCAATTCAAAACTATCAATAGAGTTAGTTGCCTAAATCCATAACAGATGCCAGAAACACAGGCCTGGAACACACCCGAGTTCACATTCACTCCAGCTCCAAAGAGCCCAGCCCTGGCATCAGCCCAGGCAGTAAAAGCAAGGTGACAACTGTGCCACACAGGGCGATCCTGTCTGTCCTTGCAGTGTCACAGAAGGGGAGCTGAGCTGAGGGTCCCTGGCTGCAGAGTACTGGGGACACTGAGCTACAGGGAGCCAGGCCAAGCTGTGACAGCAGGAGAGCAGGTGCTGGGCTCGTGCCTCATTCCCAGCTCAGAACAGATCCATGGGCTGAAGCCAAGCTGGTCACCTCCACAGCATCTAGTGCCATGGGTCAAAAAGAGAAAATTTCTTCTAAATACATACTCTTCATTCTCACCCTGAATGCTTCATTTGCCCCTAGCATGAACCCAGAGCATTCTAAAATTGGCACTCATCTTAATTACATAATTCATTTAAGATATACAGCAAGAGACAGGTAGGAAAACCAACAAATTTTATCTTTGTTTCAAGTATGAAATAAAGCAATAAATTAATGGAAAGTAATTCCTCACCCACTCCTTTATTTCAATATCATGTTTCAGTCCTTTTCAGGACATGAGAGGAAATAAAAAACAACCCTATTCAAGTAGTAGCCATCTGTCTCTCTCTCTCATCCTCCTCAAAGGAACATGTCAAAAGACACAGAATTTAAAGCAACTTTTTCCCAGTAATCACCCAAAGTTATGGACTACCTCCAAAACACATCCCCATCTTCAAAAAAAAAAAAAAAAAAAAGAGTGTGCTAATATGCTGCAAGTGTAATAATGAAAGGAGCAAGAAGATCCCTTGTGAATTATAAACAAAAGCAAGCAACAATTCTCACACTGAAGTAAAAGTTTAGCCTAATAAAAAATATGCTTTAAGTGTAATATCTTACTATACTGGGCTTGTGATCAAAAACACCCACGTTTTCCTGGGAAGGGGGACATGCACTAGCGAGGCACTGAACACAGAGTAGCACCACAGACAGTGTGGCACGGAGCCCCCAGCACACCCCCTCTTTGTTAGCCCTAAAACACCAATCCCACAAGATCAGCCTGCTTAGCCCCAAGTGAGTCATTAAGTACATTTGATAAACTTTGCATCCTCTCCTGTTGAAAGGTCAGTAATTAATGTCAGTTGCCCACCACCCCCCGCCCCCCCATGCCCCTTCAAAGACACATTCCTGCTGCCTCAAAGCAAAGCAAAACACGACTGGGATGCCAGTTACTGTTGCAGAATAGTGGCTCTGGATCTTAAGGATGCCTTGAAGCATACTGTTTTATCACATTTCAGAACAAGTATCTATAAATACTGCATAAGGTTTTAAGAAACTGTCGGGCAAAAAAATGTAATTCGTACATATGCCTTCATAGAGTAAAAAATTTCACAGGATGGTTGTCTGTATTGTGAGAAAGCATTCCCTACTCATTTTAGATTCATGTTCCTTTGCCTTCACTGTACTCCTCATTTGCTTATAATGAAATTACAAGAAACTGAGAAGCAATCAAGAAAGTATCTATTTTAAGAGTTATTACACTTACAGATATAATACTTATTGATATGTGTGATGATAAACTCTTTAAATAAACATGTAGTTTTATCTCAATGCTATTAAACCCATGATACCACAAAATGCCAGACTTGAGCAGCTACACTGCAACATTTGATTGGATAAAATGGTATCATGTTTTTGCATACATAAAAACAGAGTTCATTTAGGAAAAAGTTGCCTTTCATTTAAAGAAAGGGAAAATAAAACCCAACAACCATCATGTGAGTGTTGAAATATTCTGAGAATACAGCTCTGATTTCCATAATAGCTTGTTGTTCAAGTGATCATTAAATCTATTTAAGATGTCAAATTTAGACTAATATCCAAACCTGACTTCTTCAACTGTTCAAATTCAATGCTTACATCTTCATAACCCTTCCTTATTATCCCTCTTGTACTATATTCTCTAGCTACCTGATACCTCTAACCAGCTATCAGATACAGTACTGTATTTTTACTATTCTTGTTATTAGTACTTGTAGATAGAAGTCCTCACCATATGGAGTAACATCTTGAAATGCACCACAATTACTCAGGTTTCCTCCGGAGAATCAGTAAGTTCTAATTTTTTTTCACTTTATTGGTTTCAGGGATGTTTTTTAATCCTACTAGGAGCAACGGTATTTTGCTTGCTGGTATACCAAGAAGATTGAAGATATTAAAGGTTAATTTAGAAACTTAAGCAGTTTAAAATCCATTTGTTTTTACAAACGTGTCACAATCTCATCAAAAACACATGGTTTTTAAACTACTCAACAATCTCAAATTAACAGCAGAGCACTATGCTTGGAGAAAACACCAACTGGAGAGCACTCAAGTCAGAACTGTGCTGTACAAAGATCAAATTTAGCCTCATGGAAGAAAGCAGCACCTGGTACTGATTTTTTGATTCAATAACTCTGGCTTTTAAACAATCATATCCCTCAGAGAGCTTTAGGGATAAAATGTGATAAGAATTCCTGAATGGCGAGAGCACCAGAAGGTGAGGAAACAGACTCTGCTAAATCTTCCCAAACTCCAATGCATGGAAACCCTCCTTATTCAGATGCTAACAGTGGAGGTGCAAGCCTCGGTTCAAGGTTCTTTTTGGATTATTCAGACAGTAAAAGAAACCTAGGAGAACCTGACAAGGGAGTAACAGTGGGAATGATGGTTTGGAAATCCTTTGTATTTCATTCCTGGAACTTCACTGGAACGACAGGCATCTGAACATCAATGAAGGTGACCAAGGAGACAGACCGTGGATAGCTGAGCTGATCCAAAACTCAACACAGAGAGTAGAAAATGTCCCCCTGACTTCAGCAAGCGCTGTCTGTAAAGCCCTAAACTTTCATAATAAATGTGGATGATTTTCTCTACATTTTGTATTCAGCTATTTAATCCTGGAGATAACTCGATCTGATAAAGATCCTAACATCTGGGCTTTGATGAACTCGTCTTTCTCTTCCTCCATTTCTACTCTCTTGATTCCTTAGTTCTTCAGCATTTGAAAATATCTTTATTTCCATATATAAAGATGACTCAGAGTTGAATTAGGAGTCAAGGAGACATAAACAAGAATGAAAAAGTTTCTAGTAGCCATACATGGGAAAGAGTGCTGAAACAATCATCACTTTTGAGACCAGAACAAATACAAACTTACCTCTGCAGTTCTTTGACAACACACTAACATGGAGTGCTCCAAATCATGAAACCAAAGCTCTTACCTTATAAATACCTACATAATAATTCTCAGAATATACATTTGGGACTCTAGATAAACACTATATCAAATCAGTGAAGTGACATATTTAAAACATTTTTAAAGTACTTGATATTCACACACTTATGCACTCCCATCTTTAAATGATTTGCTTAGCACTGGATTTTTCGAACACTCAAATCTGAGATGCAAAGACATACACATTGTTACGAGGGACACAAGAAATGGGTCACCTGGGGGCACCAAACAACCCGATGGCTTAGCCAGGAACAGGACAGACTGCCCCCAGCAGCCCTCCTGCCTCAGAGCACAGCAAGGACAGTGCCCAGCAGCATGCAGAACCTGCCTCTGAACCATTCCCAAAAATACTGCCTTGCTAAATGAGGTGTAAACATCTTTTTAGCCCCATGGGTTACTAAAAATGGCTTTTGCCCAGGAAATGCCAACTCTCTTCTCTTATTAGACATGAAGAATGAGAAAAATATCAACACATTTGAAGACTTGGATCCTACCAGTATTTATCTTTCCTTAACTAAATAAACCAGTCCTACCAATTCATCATAGTCTCTAAAGCAACTTATTCTTGTTGCTCTCTTTTGACTCTCTCCAACTCATTTAGAATTTCTCCATGGCTGGCACCACAACTCCAGCTGAAGGCTTCCTGCTCACAACAGCGAGCCCAGAGCCGCATTTTCTTTTGGTCTTTTGACGGAAGAGCATAATGCCTGATTGCAGTGTAACAGTGCACCATATTGCCAGGATCCTTCCAACAGTAGTGTGGACTTTGCTGTTCATTAGTATTGCCCTGCAAATTACCTTTTCCTTCTTAGATGCATTGGCTAGGCTCATCTCACTGATTTCAAAACAGTCAATAAAATGTATCAAAAGTCAATGCTGAACTGAAACATTGTGCCTGAAACTCCATCTTAGCTTTTTATGCAGTACTTTATATTCCAGTTCAGATTTATTAAAATACTAAACAGTCCTTAAACTAAGAGAGTCCTCAGGGACTTGATATGTCCTACTAATTTGTCAGTGAACAACGAAAAACTACTCAGAGAGCAGAGAAAGAGACACAAATTCAAAGGCAAGCAAGGTCAGGAACTTTATTATAGCAATGAATTCCCAGTCAAAGTCTGTATGCATGCTCTTACCTGTGAGGAATAAACTTGTGCTGATTGCAGGGTAAGAGCACACTTGCACACAGGGAACCTTAAAGCAACAGCCACGCTGGTGGATAAACAGTGATGTGAAGCTGCAGTAATTTCTTTGCTTCTCTGCACTTCTAGTACATCTTCAGAGCCAGCTGTGCACTCACTTCAAAATATTCTCATCTAGACTTTTTTTTTCATGGTCTGGTTCTGTGATCATAATACAAAATTGATGCTGAGAGTCCTGCTAAAATATATGAAACAGACCACCTGAGCATATAATTCACTGGAATGCACCAATTCCAGCCAGCTCTTAGCAATTTCTTAGGCTCTCTGGCCAGTGTTCTGGGAGATACTGACCCTCCAGCCTTTAGGAGAATCTTACAATTATCCCAAATCTCCTCTTTAAGGAACTGAAGTACCTACAAGACTGAAAACAAAAGTAGCAGTCTTCTAAAATGCACAGGCAGCTGCTTTGTGTCACACTGGCACAAAGCTGTACCATACAAACCCAGGTGGAAAGCTCTACATGCGCAATATGCTTGTACACCTGTCTGCTAAATATGTCACTGTGGACATCATTCACTTTTACAAGCAAGAGTTTCAAGAAGTAAATAGTTCACTTTTACTAATTGTATTTGTAATTATGGAATTACAAAGGTTGGGTGAGATCTCTGGGGGCTATTTGGTTTAATCAGTCCACACAAAGAAAGGACCAGGTGGAGTTGGCTGTTCAGGGCCATGTTCAGTCGAGTTCTGTCCATCTCCGAGCACATGGAGATGCCACAATTTCTCTAAGAAGCTTGTTTGGCTCTCCAGGTGAGAATGGTTTTCCTTATTTCTAACTGGCATTGTCCTTGTCAGAAGCTGTGCTTGTTGTCTCCAGCAATAATGTGCCTATGTGAGAAGAATCTGGCTTCATTTTCTCAATACCCTTCCATTAACAGCTGAAGAAAAAAGAGACTCTCTAAGCCCCTTATTTCCCTTAAGGGAAAAAACATCAGCTTTCCAAACCTCTCTACCTCTCTTATAATGTTTTCCAAATAATGTTATGCATGAAAACTGGTTTTTTCACTGTAACTGCTGAAATATTCAGAGACTTGTTACACATAATCACACCAAGACAAATAACCAAGGGTGGTCTTAGTTCTTGAACAAGCTAAATAATTTTAAAGGAAAACAAGACAAAGAGATGACCCTTTTCACAATATCTCATGAAGCTGAAAAGGGATTTTATTTACAATATTTAAATGCAGTACTGTGAAACAAACAACTTGGTTCACAGGCAGTGCACCCGCTGCTGAACTGTCACTGCCTGACATCCTGTCTTATCTGCCAAATTGCTCATTAGGTTTGGCAATTTTCACCTGCGCCTCCAGTTTATATTTCAGCAGGGAATAAACATCAGTCTGCTTTAACAATCTTCTGCAGAGAGCTTCCAACCTCTTCCCAGAAAACACGCAGGCACAACACAAAAAGTGCCTTGTGTACTGTATGCTTAGAAAAAAGATGCAGCTGAAGTGATGAAATGCAATAAGGAGTTTAACTTGGGTAACAGAAAAGCAGTAAAAAAGAAAGAGCTAGATAAGAAACATAAATAAATGAAATGCTTGTATGAATGAATTACATTTTCACAGTGCAAAACAACACAGGGGGTATGGGCCAGCCTCATTTTTGTTTCCATGTTTATATGGGAAGCTGGAATTTGACACACACACCCCCTCCCCAACATGCAGAGTACAGGCTGTGTTTGTGCATGGGAAAAGAGGAACTCCAGATGAATATTACTTTTCCAGCTGGATCTGATCTAGCTAACCTTTCCCTTGCTGGGAGAGGAGCGATGGTGTGATCTATAAACAAACAGAAGGGGTAGCATGGCAACCAGAACAAAGAGAGGAGGATCTCAGCAGGCTTTGAGCCCCAGCCTCATGCAGGGAGCTGCTGCCTGGGAGCAGAGGGTGCAGGTGAGCAGCAGCACGAGGGCACAGAGCCGCGCGGGAACGGCCGCACAGCAGAGCCCTCCGCGCCAGCAAAAAGCACCAGAGACATAAAACAAAATGTCTCAAATGCTATAAACCAATTTCAGACGGAATACTGTTTTTCATTTGTTAGAAGTAAAATATTCACCGCCAACCCTGCAATTAGCTGGAAAATTACAATAATTACAGCAATTTTGTATCCCATCTCCAATCCAATTAATAGATATATGACCTTGTCAACATGTAATAATCAGGATCTGCATCTACCACAAAACTGGATGGGTTTTATTTGCTGAATAGAACTTACACAGTAAGAAGATAATTATTTGAAATACTGAGAATACCATTTGTATGCTATGCTTCACTTCACAAGTTATAAAGGAACAACAATAAGGATAGTATTTCCATTTTCAATGTATATTTAAATGAAATTCCTGAAATAGGTATGGTTAATATGGGATAATATTACTGCACTGGGATTCCAAGCTTGTGGTTTGGAACATTTAAAACCAAAACATATCTGTCAACATTTTTAAAAATGAATTAGATAGATAGGAGAACATTTCTGATAACATATTTATTACAAATTGTTTCACACACTTTATTTGTGCATGTTTCTACAAAAAGTGTCAAAGAGCTATAATCCTTACCAACAGTTTTAGAAGTCTTCGGTATTTCTAAAGACCTTTGTATTGCAGGGTCTCAAATCCCTTTTTGGTCACCTTAGCAATCAGTGAACTAGCCAAGTGCTCCATGTATTTTCCAGAATGACACCAAAGATAAGTGAGCTGTCCAATATATCACTGAGTTTTATCTGTACTATATGATTTTGATGCACTAAAATTCATGTACTGTATAATATACCAGATAATCACACTAAGGAGAAAATGTGTATGCATTTGCCTACTCTAACCCCTGCTAAGCTGAGAAACAAGGGGACAGTTTTTTGGCTTATACATGGAAATGAGATGTGCATTTAGCAGTGACATCCTCTAGTGACAGCAAGATGGAAGGATCCTGAAATTCCAGGATACTTCTTTATTCTGCCATTAATCCTTCCCTAATTTAATTCTGTGTTGCAATGAAGCACAGCTGTAGCTTAAAAAGACACACATTCAGCCCTAGGTAAGCTAATTATTAAATGCTATTCCCTCAATTGTACAGAAAACATTCTGGTACAAAACACCTCAAACTTAACAGAGTGGTAACTTTTCCATTTGCATTTTACCTGACTGCTTAAACATAGATTTTATCTATTAATAAAACACCTACACAAAATCAGTATTTTGGAAATAACACATGGTTATTTTAAACAATGTATCTGTAAAATATCAAAGGACTGATAATACTAACTTCTGCTAAAAATCTTCTAGAGTGGAGTCCCTATCTCTAAAGTTCAAAATTATAGACACTGCACATAGAAGGACACAATGCCTTATCCACATTGTCTTGTTTGCATGGTACTTTTAACAGCAATGAAAATTACACAGTAAATTACATTCCATAATTTTTCTTCTTAATAAGTTCATGTATTCAATGAATCTGCCTGAGCAAGAAATGCAAAAAGCAATTCCTGCTATGTGGTTTTCTAACAAAAGTTCATCACATTGAAATAAACAAAATAAAGAGATGTTTCTGGATGTAGTTTCTGCTTTTTAAAATGTATTTTTGCAACACAGTAAATGCATATTTTAGCAGGTGTTTTTATGGAAAGGTGACAGCATAACCTAGCAACACTGACAGGTTAAGTAGAAAGTGCTCCTATCTTTAGTTTCTTTTTACCATTTTGTTCATTAAATGGAACAAAACTGGCAAACCGAAAATTACACTGTGCAGCAACTACATTTGGAGATATTGCTGTGATTTTCAGTGTGAGGACAATTTTAAACTGGCAGCATAGAAGGAGCTTATGGCTCCTAAAAGCAATTTATAAATAATTTATTAAAACAGAACAGGTTTGTTTACTTGCACACAAGAAGCATTTACGCAGTTCCTCAGTTCTGATCAGCTTTCGATGAGGACAGATAATGAATCATTTTTCCCAGCAGCATCGATGGGTAACAGCACTTGGCATCTTTGTAAATTTAGACAAAACACATTGAGATACCGAGAACATTTACTCACTTGCACGAAGGACTGACGGCGTGACCTCAATTTCACTTGTTGCTTGGTAAGGCTGAAAGGCCGATGCCGCGTTGGAGCCAAGCTCACTGCCAAAAATCTCCGGGCTCTGTGTGCCTGTTGAGCTGGCGCTGGTGCCATCACCCCCATGGTGTGGATCTTGCTCATCAAACACAGCCACGAGCTGCAAATGACAATTTAATCTACTGTTAAAAAAGACCCTCAACACCATCAAAGTGCCATTGCAGATCAGCATTTCAACATTTCTTCCCACCAAAGAGCAAGCGGTGTCTATCAGCAGAGACTCCGATCAATGCCTAGATCACAACATCATCAGCCCAAGAAAGGGAGGCACTAATTGGATACTACAAAGGGTCAGCAGCTGTGATGGGACATGAAACTCATCACTGTGAGCCACAGAAAGAATGGCAGGAAAGCAAGGGTTGCACCTTCCCGAGGAAACCACTTCATCTTACCCAGAAATACAGAAAACTATCTGAGTGTGGAATGATGCCTGTGCACTGGAAGTTGGTATCTGTGTTTAGATACCTCTATACACATCATTACTACAGAGTCAAATCGTGAGCAAAACCACAGTTATACAGAATAACAATATTCAAGAAGTCATGTTTATACACACTGAAAGCTACAGACAAAATGCAAAGCCAATGAAATGTCACAACCAGTCATCATTTATTAATCTGCCATCTATTATTATGACTTAAGTTGTGGGCTTCTCTTCCAAAATTTCTTTAGTTAGATTTATGGAAATACTCTGTATCTGTTAACCATCAGCTTCTCCAAGACAAGTTTGAAATCTCAAGTCCCATTTAGAACTTTGCCAAGTCATTAATTTATTAAATACTTAAAAATCTGTGTTCACCACTGCAAGAAAAATAGGAAAACATCACGGTGATTTTGATAAACCTGAGATATTTTTTCCACTGTATATTACTTTATGCACTTATTTGAAACAAATAATTTATCCCAATTTATCTTTTGTAACATACTGAAAGGGATAACGCTAGCTCTTACACACATTTCATTTTAGAACTTAATTTTCAAGACAGAGAAAAAAGTGTTATGGATAGCAGCATTCTGCAGCCTGCAAATTAATCTATAATATAATATTTGAAAGACATTTCCAAGAAAGCATTACATTCTTCTGTCCAAATTGGTAGGGTAAATGGAGCAAATCAACTTAAACCTATGCTGGTCTCTGCAAATTGTTTATTCTGTTAGCAACAAAGATAAAACTTTATGTAACCCAAAGGCATCAGAGGTCATTTTCTCTTTTTTTTTAAAGCAATTTCAACATCATCTTAGCCAAAAGATTTTAATAATAGTTCCTTTCCTCAAATTTAACTTACATAAGCATCAATAAAAAAAATTTAAAACGCAACGCTAAGCCCAAGTGGAAACCATTTGGGAATTCAGCTTTTGAAAGGACTGTCAGGCATTTACTCTTTTTCACCAGTCATTTTGAAACTACAGAGAGTAGCAAACTTCTGCCAATAATTCCATATCTAATGCAAAATTTAGGCTCAGGCATGCAAAAATCAGAAAGAAGAAACTGGTAATGGATAAAGAATCCATGCTCTCTCCAGTGGTAGCTGAAAGGTAGGTAGCAGCAGGAAAACCAGACTGCAGCTGCAGACAGCTGGAACATGTTTTTACCATAAAAGTCATTATTTTATGCTTGAGAAATCTACAAACAAAAGAGACGTGACAACACCAAAATGTCAGTAGCTCAAGAGTATTGGAAATTTAATTTTCTAACACAATGTGAAATATCAATGCTTACAAAAATATGCTTCTAAAACTTTACTCATAACTCTCTTACTGTTTTATAGCAAGCTAATTACCAATCTCCAGCAACTGAAAATAAATTAATCCACAAGTGAAGGTCTGTAAGATATTCCAACAAAAGACAAACAAAGCATTTCAGAATCCTAGCATGAAACATCAAATCTTTTTGTCCTTCACATGTCATGTATCAAGATAAATCCCCCAATTACATTCTGTTCCTTTGAGACTGATTGAAAAATATTATTCAATGCATGCAGCTGCAAGTATTTTATAGATAGTATATATATGCAAAAAGGTATGTGCATATAAATCTCTATATATGTTATCTCCTACTGTAAGTTGCCTCCAGCTTTTTGCCTGTTTCAGACAGTCTACAACCTATAACTTCAGAACATCTAAAAATGAATGTTTCTTATTTCAAGCTTAGCTCTTGATCTTATCATGTTTTTTTCAGGTATTCACAGTTTTGACAGCATCAAACCTTCAAAAGGCTTCAGTTCCATTAAAAGGCATACCAAGTTGTAACATTTTTTTAGTGTGAAGATACACAAGACATGTTAGTCTTACCCAAATTTAATTAGCATTAGGAACACAGGTTAGGAAGTTCATTGTGAAACAGCACTACAATGGTGCAGTAGCCATCTGGACTACAATAACTCAGTCCTCATAATAAGCTAGAAAGTCTTTAATGCAAATGAACACTCTTGAATCTTGATTTCCTGACCCTGGCATGCCATTCTGCAAGATCATGAGTTCATGGGAAACAAGGACAGCCAAAATATCTTGCGCTGTATTATGACATGGAGCATTTAATTCTGATTTCTTCAGAGACCCTTGATTTTACATGACCCTTCAAACACTTTTTATTTAAATCAAAAGAGATTTTTCAAGGAAAGGAACTGTACTGCTGGAGAGCCAGAGATCACATCTTGACTACTGTCTTTGCAAGAACAAGAAACAAAACAAAAAACTTCCAGAGACACCTTATGCAACGTGGAAGGAACCACAGGAGTAGGTCACTGGAGCTATGAAGAATCCTTTGCTGCAGGAATCCACAGCCATAAACACTGCTCTGTGCCAGGGAAAAGGTCTCTTGATGAGTCATGTTTAAAGGCCAAATAGATGTTTTTAATTTGGCAAAGAATGGAGCACACCATTAACTAGACCGGCTTTAATCAGCCTTAAAGTCAACGGTAAGCCTATGGTATTTTGCTGGGCTTTAGATGTCAGATTTACAAAAAGAGCAGAAAATGAAGATAACTACCTTTTCTGGAAACATCTTTGCTGTCAGGAGACTGCTTCCATATGGATCTTCTTCTTCTTTAATAAGAAATAAAGTTACCCTGATCTTTTGAGAATCCCTCTATTATTTCCAACACTCAAGATGAGCTGCGCTGCCTGTTCTCTGTCCTTCAGTTCTAGATCTCATCACCTGCATTGACCTGAGAAAGTCATCATAACATCCACTCATGCAGAAATGAACAGCAGAAGGACTGAACAAACCATAGTAATGCATTAATAAAGAAAATAGCTTCGCTGGTCAATATTAGACCACTATCAGCTCTTTAAATGAACTTCCACCAAAATTCAGTGAGTACTGCTGCCATTTAGTTTAATTTTATTTTTCTGTAAGAAGACAAACCCACACCAAAGACCAAATATCATATCAACAATAGCTAATAAATAATAATAATATATTTAATCCACCCCATGTTCCACGGGACTTCAACTTGAATGCATCAAAGACATGAGAATATGCTTAATAGGTTACAGTAGTTTTAATCACCCAAGGCAACAGGACTCTGCATTTCCCAATCACTGAACTAAAAATCTGCAAGCAGGAAATAAAATCAAGTAAAAAACCATCTTGTCATCCCAAAAGAAATTTAATAAATGATAGGCTTAATTTAGATTGGCATGCTTACATTTCTTATAATATGGCAAAAGCAACAAAAAGGTGAGAGACTTTATTATCACCATTTATCACAGTAAGATGGCACAGGAAGTGTCATCAGTTTGAACAATGTAAGATTTTGGTCCCCAGTGTATGTGTATACAACTTTTTCAAGAAAAAAATAAGTTTCAAATATTCATCAACACATTCAGATATAAAAATAGCAGCTTTTTTTGGATCATAACTTACGAAATGTTAATCCCATTGCAGCAATGGAAATAGAGTAAGTCTTCAAATGGTTAACTGCATAAACTAAAATACTTTTTAAACACCACAGCAAGAAATACATGCAATTTTGTGTGAATTATCAACAAAAAATACAATTATTTTTAAAAGCAACAGCATTCAGTGTTTGACCAACAGTTTTTCTCTTTTTAGAAATACTAAACTGCAGTAAAACTCAACAATTATCCCAGCTGTAAAAAGCACACTTGTGATTGTTAGTATATTTCAAGAGGTGTAAGGGATTTTTTTATTGCCATCCTTATCCTCTGAAGACAAAAAAATATAGGAGTACAGTTTAAAACCAGTAGCTTGATGCTCTTCTCTTTTGACTGATAAAAGAGTCTTTCCATAGCAGACAGATAATGAAGGGAGAGTAACTTAATTTTTTTTTTTTTTGCTAAATATGTTAGCTCAATCAAGCAAATGCCTTATAAAGAAATAATTTCACAGCCTGAGATATCAAAACAAATCTTTACTGAGGCACCTTTGGATCTGGGCTAGGAGGAAGGCATTCCAGCCTATTACTGAATTCAGCCCTCTATAACACCAGGGTGTACTGAATAAATTACAATCCAATGTCTTGTTCTTTCTAAAAGACAGGATGAGCTGCTGGGACTCAACACACGATGCTAACCAGGTTATATTTACTTAAATAAATAAAAGGCAAGAAGATTGATTTATTTTAATATTGACACAGCAGCAGCAGTCTGCATTCCAACATTAATTATTACAATTTCCGTCTATTCTAAAGTAATTAAAAATTAGTAAACACATATGCAGTCTTAATTAATAGACTAGATTAAGCACTTGAATGTTAATTAACTGGATTAAAAAACTATTTCCACCAGCAATGGCTGTTTACATTTTCATTAAGTATTACTATCATATAAACCAATCATCATTATCAAATGGTCTGATCAGGTCATCTCTCCTCAGCACCAAACCACAGAACCAGAAATCCTCCACTCCAAAGAAATTCACAAAGCTAGAAACTTCTGCTGTATTTTTCTACCACTATGACAAAATTGTCAAAAAAAATCCCTTGAATATGGCATATTCCTGGGTACCGGCCCAAAATTTGCTAATTCTTCAGTGATATTTATTGCTGAATATGATACTGGCTCATGTGTAGGCACCAGCAATGATTTCAGATTTATTTTAATATCAGTGAGGATTATAGCTCCATTCTCCTGTTGGAAAGACAGCAAATGATCCTCTGGTTTTCATACCCTCTGGGTTTCACAGAGTCTCCACACTTCCTCTCCACTCTTTTTAACACTGAGTGAAACTAGAATCACTCACCTTTTTAGATTATTAGGAGCCATTTTAAATATCTGGTTTCTTCTCACCAGGACACTTTGGAGATACATCCCTACAAGAACATTCCTAATTTGTTCTGGCTGTTCAGTGGCCAATTTCTCAGTAGTTATTCTGCTGAGCAACCCAAAGTGTCTGGATTCCCCTGGCTGAACCTTGCACTTCCCCTCCTGGTCTATACAACTCCCAGATGTGGTGCTCCCTTTCACAGCTGCTATGGTTTCTGGCATTTATGCTGCACAGCTTCTCCTGCAGCATGGCCATCCATGGACAAAACTGCCTTTCACAAGAGATGTCATTTTTCTGGCTCCAGGAGAACAAAGAGCATAGACCTTGCGAGACAGCTCCAAGTGGTGGAGCAGCTCAACCACACACCTCTGGGGAGGCACAAATGCTGCCAAGGATTCTGGTTCTCACTTTATGCTCAATAACTGAACCTTTTCTCAGGGGACTTAGGGTCCTTGAAAATAGATTTTGATGGTTCAAATAAGACTATAAAATCTAAATAAGCCTTGTGAAAATGTCTTCCCCTACAGTAGCTACTTCAAGCATTTCCTTTAACCTCCAAAGCCAGAGGGTAAAGCCCAGCCCTGTCTTGCAGTAGGTCTCTGTCTGCCCTCACTGTGACATCCATGGGCTGCTGAGGAGGGAGATTCAACCCCTCTCACAGCATGGCCACACGCTTTCAGACATGTGCAGCAAGTGCCTGGGAAGAGAACATGGAGAAGGCTGGCAAAAAATATAAACATGCACATCACTGGCATCCTTTCCATGCAAAAAGCATTTCCAGTCTCAAGCAAGACTGTACAGTGAACTAGGAAGGCACCAACAGAACTGACTACACACATCCTGTGCAACCAGCACAGCTGAGGGAGATTGCAAGAGAATACAAGCACAGCTCTCTAGCAGCTCCTGAGGGTTGGCAAAAACCACTTATACCCAAAGCAGTCTGTGTATTACTCAGTCCATGTTACAATGCAGAACTAAGGAGTAGTTGTTTAATAAGGCCCAGCAGTAAATCAAATTTCAGCTAATGGCACCTCAGACTCCATAACATCCCAAAACACAAGTTGCTTGTGAATGAACAGATGAGTGTAAGGAAAAAAAAAAACATAAATTCAGGGAAATCTCTAGCAAGGGAGTAGCCAATTATTATTTAGAAATGAAAGAAACTAAATACAAAATCAATTCATAGGTTTTCTGATGACTGAACTGACTTTAATAGCCCCATGGCAGACCCAAATTCTTATTATTCCTTGAGCTTCACTTTTCTACATGGCTCATTGAAAACCCATTTAAATATAACTACTGTTTCAATGAGCTAGTAAAAGAAAATACAGAATAGATACTTCCACAATAATACACTACTGCCCAGAGATATATTTTTAAAAAAATCAATTAGCAAAATAGCAGCATCTAAGAGTCATTCTGTGCTGGATGTGATGTGCAACCTGAGCATCCCCTCTACATACTTAGACATCACCCAGCATTTTAAAAGGAGAAAAAGGGAAAGCACTGTTTCAATTTAGGATAAGCTGTAGCACAAACAACAAACCTCTATAATTTCAAGAAAATCATTACCTGTCCTAATTAATCACTTCAGCCATGAAACGAGAACTAGCTTTTCATAAAACTTTTCAAAGTAAAGTAGCTGGAAGGGAGCCAAACGAAGAACTTTTCACAATAACTTCACTGCACTATAGCTTTTGAAAAAATAAGGACATTTAAATGGTCACATTCCACCATCATAGTAACACTTTGTATTAGATTTTCAGTGAATTATACAGAAGTGTAAGCTCATACAGAATCACAGAATAACTTGAACTGGAAGAAACCTCTGGAGATAACTAGTCCAAGTACTTTTTCAAACCAGGGTGAATGAGAGGAGGCTGCTCAGAGCCACATCCAGTTGCATTTTTTAATAACCTGAAGTATGGACAGTCCACAACCTCTCTAGGCTCTCTCCCACCATTTGGCTCTCTTGGTCCTTTTCCCTGTATGGAGTTGAATCTTCCCTTGTTACAATGTGTCTCTTGTCCCTCACACTACTCCTGTGCACCTCAGAGAAAAGTCCAGTTCCATCTTCACCATCCCTGACAGAGAGCAGTTACATCAAGGCTCTTCTGCCTTAGGGAGCCACACGGTCACAGAGCACCCCAAAAGTCCCTCTGCCCTGTGACACCCTGATGGCCTCTGGCTGGGCCATCAATGTAATGTCTTCCTTGTATTCAGAAGCCCAAAATATACCAGAAGGAGAGAGAAATAATCACAGCATCACAGGACGATTTGGGTAAAAAAGGACCTTAGTGATCATGCAGTTCCAAACCCCCTGCCATGGGGAGCATCCTTCATTAGAGCTCCATCCAACCTGGCCTTGAACACCCCCAGGGATGGGGTATTCATAACTTCCCTGAGAAACCTGCTACAGTGCCTGACCACCCTCAAAGTAAAGATTTTTTTTCTAATATGTAATCTAAACTTAGTTTCAACCCATTCCCCCTTGCCCTGTAACTGCAAGTCCTTGTAAAAAATCCTTCTCCCTCTTTCTTGTGGGTTCCCTTCAGGTACTGGAAGGCTGCAGTTAGATGACACTCAAGCCTTCTCTTCTCCATGCTGAATAATCCCAATTCTGTCAGCCTTTGCTCATAGGAGAAGTGCTCCATCATCCTGGTGGTGTCACTCCAACACGTCAAAGCCCTTCCTGTGCTGGGACCCCAGAGCTGGATGCAGCACTGCAGACGTATCTCATCAGAGCAGAGGGGCAGAATCCCTTCCCTCGCTGTGCTGCCCACAGGGCTTTGGGTGCAGCCCAGGATACAGCTGGCTTTCTGGGCTGTGAGTGCACATTGCCAGATCAGGACCAGCCTAATCACTTCCCTAAACGTGCTGGCTACAGATTGCTCATAAAGCCCAGGGTGGAGCTGGTCACCTTTACCCCAAGGGCACTGCTGACACACATCCTTCGGGTTCTCCACCAGGTCTGTCCCCAGAGGAAGCAGCCTCCCAGCCCACACTGCTGAGAAGGGTTATTCCAGCCCACAGGCAGGACTCCACATTTACCTATGCTGAACATAACCCACCCCCTCAAAACCCCATGAGATAAAATAACCAGTGCTGGAAAATACATCTTAGGTCTCAGCTAAAGTTGTTCCCAAATGTGCTGACTAAGTAAGCACCCCTCGCTTTCAAAGTTCAACATAACACACCAAATTAAATCGTATCTGCAAAATCAAAACTCATCTATTGATTTGAAGGACACTTTAATTTTACAGGTAGCTTTAAAATCTTCTGCTCTCACGATTCTTTACATCCAAGAAATTATTCTGAAGTAAATATACAAGCTTTTTATTAAAACATCGCTTTAGATTATTCATTTCCCATGGCACTTTGATCTGAGAAATTCTAGAATCAATATTAAATTGCAATCTAATCCTCTCCCAGTAGGAATTAAATGCAGTTTTAGGTACTATCCTGTAAGTTCCCATGCTATTAAAAATATTTCAAATATTTTTAAAATGTTAAAATATTTAAAATATTAATTTCAGATTATGCATATTTAAAAGATTTTTTTTTTCTCTTCTCCCCCTTCCTCCTGAGGAACAGTCTAAAAGCAAGCACAACCATGGCACCCTGGAAAAGTCATTTGTGTATATTCTGTCTGAATTGCTCTTGACCTGACCTCCGTGGTGTCAATCAGGCTGAGGCTTAGACAAAGAAATAAGACAATAACTGAACAGAGTTAGAATTATTACAAGGACTATTAGCAGTAGCTGACACTGAGCTGCCTGCTTGGTTGGCTGGATTTGGTTCTCCATGACCTCAGCCCCTGACTGTTCCAGACACCACTTCTACATACAGTGCACTGTCCGAGAGCTGAACCGCCAGCCCACACGTACAGACTGACAGACAGACACAAGGACAGACAGAGCACACACAGATTATCCAGCAAAGCCCTTCTGACATGCTTACATAGCTAAACCTACTGCAGGGACACAGCAAGTCCAACACCAGGGCTGGATCTTGGCCTTCATATGCAACTAACATCCAAAAGCATCCACACTGGTCAGCTCTTACAGACAGACAACCCCGAAATTCAGAAACACCCCACATTTCATGAGGCTGGTAGAACAGACAGAAGGACAATGGAGCCAGGAGGTGAGTTTCTGTTCAGCATGTTCAGCAGGGCATGCTCACCTGGCCAGGAACAGCTCTAGAAGCCACAGTTTGTTACTTTAAATCATGCTTCTGAATGCTGCATTTCTGCTGTTAACTGCAACCATGCTAAGGAATGCTGCACAAGCTCTTGCAATCAGCTACTGATCCCAGCCTTCCCAGTGAACACATTCATCAGCACTGGTACCCAGAGCTGCCAGGATAAACCCTGCTGAAAGGGTGGGCAGTGCCATCACTGCACCTGATCCAGCCAAGGATGGAGTCAGCCACGGGAGCCCAAACACGAGAAATGCTGCAGGCATATCTCGCTGGTTTGGTTAAGATTATGGGGTAAAGACACTTCCCAGCTTCCAACTCAAAATGGAACTATGGTTAAGAGTGCAAGAAGAGACAACATCACCCCAATTTCTTTCAAACAATTTTGTTTTTCTTTTATGCTTCTCAGCAAAAGTTAAGATACTATGCTTAGAGAGAAGTTTGCTTCCCACAATTGTTACAAGCCCTCCATATCACAAGTACAAAAATGCTTAAATCCATGCTTGTTTGGGCTATGAGAACAGCTGGAGAAAATCTCTCTGTCCTAAATAGGACAGTTTTTCTATCACACGCTTTTTATCATGGTATTTTTTTAATAGGTTGTTTCTTTACAAACCCTTCCTTTGAAAGCATATATAATACTTTTCTGTATATGCTGCCCTGTTATTTTCTTAAATCCTCAATTTATACAGAAAAGATTTCTTCCAAAATCCTTTCGTACCAACAGTCCTCTTGTTCACAGCTAAGGACATACTCTGCAAAATTATTACAATATGTGATTTACCATGGTATCTCCTTAGCTCATTTTGAAAAGAAACCGAAAAAAATTATATCCATCCTGACTTTAAAGTGGTGCATGAAGAAAACATGGTTTCAGAAGAGAGAGTGCTGTGCTTGGGAAGAGCTGGGGCACATCTGAGCATGTGAATAAGCCAATTTCATCTCCTCCATTTTTGACTCCTCAGCACAAATGAGTACATGCAAACCACACTGAGGACAATGGTGTTAGTATTACTTTCAAAACAATTTCACACTTTTAGACACACTATGAAAGTCTGCCTTTTTACAGGGTAAGGCTCTAAAGGATACCCTGACTGTACTTCATGCAGCTGAGCTTGTGGTATGGGATGACTCTGCAGGTCTGCAGATTTCCAAGTCAAAAGCTCAGACCGTACAGGAGTTCAGTATTTTATTCCTGCCACAGAGGTCAGCAGTTAAGCAGTGACGCTATGCAGTAAGTAATCCAGACACTGGGTTATTAGAGGGGCTGGTGTCACATAGCAAGATATATTGCTGAAATAAAAATGTATTAAATCTTAACAGTTGTCTCATCTGTCATTGAGAGCTGCAGTCATTGAGTACTAAGAAAGAAATGGTTTCAAAAACCTCCAAAAAAAAAGACCAGGCTTTTCATTCCTCTGCTACAGGATCAAAACAGCAGCATTAAATTCTAAGATTTTAATTTCAGCTGAGGTACAAAAAGGTAACTAGTTAGTTAAAGCATAGGACAATCTTTGCAAGCTTATTAAACTTCAAGAAAATAGACTTTGCAAAATACAGCTCTTCATTTTATATAGTGTGTGCTGTTCAGTGCAATTTGCATGCAAAAGCCAGGAGAATGTGATTAAAAATACCCATCTAGAGACACAGATGAAAAACTTCAAACATTTTCTGATTCCCTTCTGTTCCACTCATTATTTCAATACCTCACTACAACAAAGGAATAGATAACACTTGTCCTTGACACTAGCCTAAATTATCTTCAGTGTGCAATACAATACCGATTAAATTAGGCTTATTTTAAATAAACGTCAAGGTCTGTTCAAAAGGTAAAACTGTGTGCCTTTTGCCTTTTGTGTAACACATCCCCTCCCTACCCCCCAAACTTTTCAGAGGTCTGAAAAACAATGAGATATGGTGCTTTTTTAAACTAACTTCATTATCTAGATTTTAAAAAAAAATCAGAGAGAATCATTTAACTCTGACATTTAAGACAACAATAACGATATTCTTCATTTTGTGTATAATGACAAAAATCACCAGCACATTAGACAATAATTCTCACCTCCCTTCTTTAAATAAGGTTCTAAAATATCCAAAATGCAAATGACTGCTTGTTCCCTCGTGACTAACAGTTTTTATTATTTTAACATAGTGAAAACACTGCAACTTAACTTACATTAGAGCTATGCTTTCAAAATTAAGAAAAAAAGGTAGCTGTGCAACAGCACTGGGCTGATTGCAAATGACACATGCCAGGAGATCCACGGAGGTTGTCCCATCCTGTGGCAACCCCCAGACATTGGATCTTGACTCACCACAGTTATCATGTAAACCTATGCCAAACACAGAGCTCTGCTCTTAACCAAAACACGCTCATTAGATAACATTTGGTAGCCCAGAAAAGGAGAGAACCTTCCTAAACACCTTTAGGTTTTCTACTGCTAAGAAGATTACAGTGATCTCTGTATGGATTTCAAAAAGCCTGGTTCATCCATATCCAGGTGGATTTCCATCTACCACACACTAGCTTATTTCCCACAAAATCAGGTTTAATGACTTGGTAGCACAGCCCCAGGGACCTTCACCGAAACCTGGGCTCCCAACGCCAAAACCATTTTCAAAATTACCGGGAGTCACGTTTTCAACAATATTCTGCCAGGTAAAGTTGTGGAAGGGCATGCCATGTGTTTTCTCCCCCATAAAAATGCTAGAAATCAGATGCCCAGGTATTTCTGAAACTCTGTTTTTAAAAGCCACCTGGTAACTTTCAAATCTGTCCTCTTAAGTCCTTATGAAGACAAACAGGGAAAAACAAAAACACCGCAGGAAGAAATAAGAGCTTAGTAAGAATGGAGAACCTCAGAAGGAAACTAGCAGGTTAATATCATCACATCCATCTTGAAAACATGTTTGCTGGTAGTCAAGTGCTTTTCTCTCTTTGAAATGCAGAAATGACCACTAAAGGATACCTCTGATATTACTCTAGCAATAACTTTGCCTCAATCTGTGATTCTTGACTACTTCTCTGATATTACTCTAACAATATCTACTCTGATATTACTCTAATAACTTTGCCTCAATCTGTGATTCTTGACTACTTGTTGCAGAAGCCTCCATCTCGTACTGCTCCTTCTTTACACAGAGATGTAGTGCATTATAACCAAAGAGACAGGAATATAAATAGAGACTTTTGACAGAATTACACTCCAAAATAATTTCGTGTGAAAGCTTGAAAGACTCCAGATGTATTTTCAGGACTAATTTTGAAAATTAATTCCCTAAATCACTGTGCAACTTGGAATAATGCAACTACATTGCCTGGATGAATACAAAAAACTTGTAAAAAAAAAAACCAAATAACCAAAAGAGAAATTACAGTTCTTGTGTATGCACAATCATTTCAAGCTGCCAAACTTGGGACCAGACTATCATTCTTACATTTTACCTTGACTCACCCCATATCCATAAAATGCATTTTTCAACACGTAATAAAAGTGTAGTGCAGCCTAGGGAAGGAGACACAAGCATTGCCAAAACCCATCAGCTTCAACTTGTGGACAAGGACTGTTCTGAAAATCTCAAAACAGATCGCTTCCATTCTGTAGGTCCCCTAATGTTTCCCCATCTCCTCAGGGCTCATCTAGCCTATATTTCTCCTCTTTTCTCTCCTGAAAAAATTAAGGTTATAAAAGTAGCTGACACCTCATACCAGGCCAGCAGGCCCGTCCCTGGTTGAAGTATCTATATTTCATAGTGACTCCAAATATTGCTGTACGGTTATTAAAATCATTCATGATTTTATCTGTGCCAAATGGATCATTACACTGTCAACACTCATCTTTATTATGCAAAAATATGCAGAATTTAACATCTTTTGTCGAGCTGGCAAAACAGTATATTCAGTAGTAACTCTGTTTTTCATTAAATTTTGCACAAGGTTAAAGAGTGTGTGGAATCTGATTTCCAAAGTCTCCATTCAAACATCACACAAAACAAGCTGTTTGACCCATGTAGCAAAAGATTATTTACTTATAACCTACAGACAAATAAATTCTTATGATTAATTTATACTGTCCTTTAATTTTTACAATTATTAGTTAAAGGCTGCCATTTCTGGGGGGGGGGGATGGAGGCAAGACCTTTTTTTCTTTTCTCCTTTTCTCACTTTTTTTTTCATATTCTTTTCTGTGCACCTAACAATCCTGCTTGATAGAAACTGTCCATAAGCTCCAAGGCTATCTCCAATCCTGCCTCTTACCTTCCACTGCTCTCTAAATGTCCTTCAGCAGAAACAGAAGTGAATTCAATCTGGTTACCTCTTGCAAAAGAATAATTTCTTGGGAAGCTCCAGCCATCTTAAAATAGCTGTTCTGAATATCTCATTAAATCTTCATTTAATTCTTCTTTCTTTGTATTTCTCCTGCCACATTTAATCTTTGCAATTGTATGAATTTTTTAGAAAGCCTTTTTGGGGTGAAGTTTGTATTTTGGTGCCACACAAAGCAGATATATTGCATAAGGGTAACACAGGTAGCTGGGTAAATTATGCTGTCAAAAGTGATTAACATTTAAAAGGACTAAACAGAGGAAGCAGATAATACCTCCCAGATCTGCTTTTAATTAAAACATCTTAGCAATTATTATTAAAAGGCAAAGACTGAAAATGAGAGACAGCATAGCTTCTAAAGAGAATAGTTTTTATACTTTTCATTAGGGGTCACCTTTTCTCATGTGCAAGACCACTTTTACATTACCTGCCTCACTGGAGACCATTCACTTATTAAAAGAACTTTGCCCACACTAAAACAAAAAAATACACATTTAATCAAAAACATTTATGCATTCATTACTGTTTCAGATGTCCTTGCTTTAGGATAATGTTGCCCCTCACTGAAAGCAAACCATATTTAAGTCTCTGCGCCTAATTGTTGTATCCCAAATGATTTCTCTACTTTCCAAAATAATTACCAAACGTTATATCACCTATGCTAAAACAGTAAAAGGGTAACACCAATGAACCCCATAGAAGGTGAAATCAATAGCACATACCAGGAAAGTCTAACACGTGTAGCCTTTGCACATAAATCAAACCACGTTACGCATTCTGACAGCTCCATCTAGCCACAGCTACACAAAAGTAACCTTATCCCAGGCACAATGAATTAATTTACATTCAGCACATACCAGCAATTGCACAAACTCTTGTGGTCAAAAGTGTCCTTTCCAAAACAACTGTATTGTTTAGCAATTAGATTAACACTTTCATGATCGTATCTGTGCTTCAGGTTACCTGGGTTTCAGAGCAAAACAGAATCAGAAAAGTCATGTTTATAAGGCCCCAAAATTAGAGCATCTGGGTTATGTCAGGAACAGATGCTGAGATCAGAACTTGGCAGGAATTCCTGAGATGGGAACCTCAAACGTCTTGGGGAGAACGCAGAGCAAAATGGGATATAATGAAAAAATGCAGAGTGTGAGAGAGGCAGCGTGCAGGCTGTGCACAGCTGATGGAGCAGATGAGCAAGAAAACCAGCAGAATGGTCGGCTGCCAGAAGTGGGGGAAGAGGAGGGAAGCCTCCTCTTTGTGATGCTCCAGCACTACCAGTGTACAAACTGGCAGCTCATGGACCAGCCTCTGGAAAAGGAGATAACTACTGTAGGTACCCTGCTCTGTGTGCCAATGTGTGTATACGTAAGTTCAACATATTAAAATAATTTGAGGAAAAGAACTGTCATTTCCTTATATGTTCTTATTTTCTACAATGCCAACCACTCTTGACCTGACTGGTGTAAAGATCAGGCAAGGCACTTAAAAGTGATACAACTTTCAGACACAAAGAATGGCTGTAATATCTTCCTCAGAAACCACCACAGGGTACTGAAATACACTTTGGTTAGACCTAATTTTAGGTACACATATTTGAAAGCATGGCTTGAGACTGTACAATGAACAGAGGCAATGCACATCCTTATCGTATCCATAATCATTATCATTACCAAATTCCTAATGAGAAGTGACAAATGGCTGGAAAAAAATTTTTTTTACCATTTTGAGTTGTAGCCAATACAATTTACAGATCACTGATAAAAGCATTTTGTCCTTAAGCTGATCTAAATTAAAATTTTAAATTATGTTAGTACTTGAGCTGTGCTAAGTCCCTTAAAACTCCAAGTGATAAATCCTCAAGTTTCAAATATGTAACATTTCCATGTTACATTTAATCCCAAAATAAGTAATGCAGAAGAAAAGGAGATTAGTCCTCAGAGGTGGACTAGTGCAGCTGCCCAAAAAAAGCAAACAAATTTAAATCTGTCAGACCACTGTGCTGGTACAAGAATATGCAGAGGCATTTGCCCCAGCTAACAAGTAAGAAGCTCAATCCAAACTGAAATTTTAAATTCCCTTAGAAATCACACAGAAAGAAAATGCAGTTCCCACTACATGCCAGTTCCCAGAAATGCTCCCTCAGCCTGGCAGCGAGCAAAGCAAGATCAAAAGGCAAAGAGCAGAAGGGCTGCACATCCCCCAGCCCAGTGCACCCACACGCACTGCCAACCACAACTGCATTTCAAAATTAACCTCAATAACAACAACACCAACAAAAATCTTAGGATGCCATTATTTCATTGAGCCCCAAAGATAGACTCACTTGTAATGCCCACTAAGCATCTACTTTGGATTTTCTGGTACAGATATTTCTGAGATGGGAAAGGCAAACATAACCTCAACTGTCTCCACCATCCTTTCACATTCAGACATCATGGAGAGATAGGAGGAAAAGAGAAGGAAAAATAGGAAAATAGAAAGGAAAGAGAAGTCACACTGTACTGGACTATCTCTTTTTGTATTTCCTCACTGGCAGTTTAGCATTGTCCAATACAGATATTTTATGATCTCACATGTCTTGACACTTCTCATATGTGCATTTACGTAAGGGAAGAATCATGTAAGCATTCGTAAAAAACACAGCTGTATCACGGCTCCCTGCACCAGCCAGTGGACAGGTAAGCACTTTTTCTCTGGAAAGCATGGATACTGGCAGCATTAAAAGGTAACAAGGCCCTTCAGGGTGGGAGCCGGAGGCAGCAGCCCAGGCAGCGATGCCAAGGCAAAGGAAAGACTCACAGCATGGCATGCAGGAGTGGAGGTTTCTGGACCAGCTCAGAAGGAATGCACAGTGGATGTAGTGCCGGAATTAAAGCACATGATTCATATTCACATATGGCACCAGCAGAGAATAGATAACAGTGATGTATCTCAGATCATACAAGGCAGCCTCTCCCACCCCTTCATGGCGGGATTCAGCAATCATCAATTTACAGCAGAATTTCAGGAAGTAAATCGTGCTGAGGAGCAGACATGACAGTCGCTTCTTCTGAGGCCACTTAATTCCACCCCAGTAGCACAACTGTGCCTAATCTCCCCTCACTCTCCCATCACTGCCAGAAAGCTGCAATCTTTACACATATTTCTGTTCATTCTTTATCTGTTGCCTTGCATTAATAATCATAAACTTGCATTAGTTTATGAGCTTATTTTGGGCCTGTTACCAGCTATATTCCTTCAGTTTTAATGTAGCAAATTGTATCCTGAAAATGCCAGAAGGATCCAATCAAGGCCTTGGTATGTGAAGTATCCTTTGAGAAAACAACTGAGCATCATCATTTTGGTTTTCCAACAATCCTTCCCACAAGTAAACTTTAGCTCCACTTGGAGCTATTTACATGCTCATTTTACTCCACTCCCATTCCTAAAACTCATGAGTAAAGGAACTTTCTTAAGTATCTGAATACCTACAGTTATGAAGCAGCAGGTGAACCTACTCATAACTTGGAAAAGAAACTGTGGCCCTGGTGTGAATCACTGCAGGGCTGAAGCACCAGGTGTTCAAGAGGACAAGTGTTTCTAAGAACTCAATTCAGTGTTCTGCATTGCTCTTTCAATCAAGAATACGGTGCATGTTGTGTCTTCTGGATGCATGTCCTGCATTCTGGATTCACACAATGCACCTTGACACTCCAAGCTTCCCAAACAGGGGCCATGGTACATGCCCAGCCCAGAAGGGCATGGATAAAGTTTGTATAAAGAGATGGTTGCCCCCCTCAGCTGACTGCACAGAAGTGGAAAACCACAGGGAAAGGTGGGTGAAGAAATTCAAAGCACGCTCTTTTCAAAAGCACAGAACAGCTTGGATCACTCACAAACCCCTCCAAAAAAAACCAAAAAACTTCTGAGAGTCGTGAGCAAAAGCAATGAACAGTTCAATATAGGCTATTCTGAATATTGCATTGGAAGTACATTGGAATCTAATTTACACTTTGCTGATCCAATGTACTTTTCAATTCACCTTCCAGCAAACACCTCCTATGAGAAAGACCTGAATTTGAACAGTTAGAACAGTTTTGAAATCCCGTAAAATAAAACTATACTGATTTAACAGCATGCTTGCCTTTTCACCATGTCCACTTTGATCCTAGAAATCGAGTAATACAGAAGCATGAAAAAAAATCCAAAACCAAAAACCAACAAAAAACTCCATGCCTACATAACTTCAAAAAAAATCACTCAGCTAAGGCACTCAAGCTGTGATTAATTCTCATCAGAAACACACATTTGACCCAATTTTTTTACTTTATAACATCAAACTAGGAATGGGGTTTGTTTTTCTAAGAGGTTCACTCAAAGTCCAGTATATCTTGCATGAAAGTCTGTCAGGTAGAAACAGTTCAAACTGAGCTGACAGAGACCAGCTTCCTAAATTCCTTCTGCAAGGTTTCCCTGCAGAGCACAGTCAGACAAGGAAACAGTACAAGTTTCAGTGTTGGCAAAAGGCATTTGGTGGTGAAACCTGAAGGGATGCTTCTTCTTTCTCCTTTTTCTAACCCCTACATAGCTCTTTGGAAAGCTTGGGACATCTGTCATTTTCTGACACCTTTGGTAGAAAAAAGTAATTTAAGACAGTGACCAAATTTGGAATGAAAAATTTCAGATCAACATATCATCTCTCTGCTGTGCTCCCCAAATCGTGGGAATTGGTTGGTTAAAAAACCAGAACCACAACTCCTTCCACCATAACCCCTGAAGATGAGGACAGGACTGTCCTGGAGAAGGGCCATGCAGCATGGAGCCAGTGGACAGTACAGGTCCTACCAGGTAACTTTTGTTAGCTGGTGTGAGAAAATATGCATCCCAACAGGCACAGCTGCTGGCTTGATCTTAGCCAGACAGGAGCCTCCTGACTGCCTAGGGAAGGGCAGGACACTCACACAATTCCCTGTGCAGTGATTTGTGCACTGATTCCAGAAGCAAGTGCATCCTTCCAAACCAGTGTAAGGAGGGCTGGCCAACATCAGCACCTGCAGAGGCACCACAGCCGGAGAAGGAGGAGGGCTATCTACTACAACCATGGAATGCTGTTGGCTACAGAGATCCTTTGTATGCTGCTCCTCACACCTCTTTGTCAAAGTCTAATTCATCAAATAAGAAAACAGAGACTATGCATCAATTTTACATTCTGTGTTAAGTAATTTACCTGCAGTAGACACCAATACAGCTGTCTACTGGTGTTACAAACTAAAATATGCTTTAAAGATACAAGTTGTAACTATATTCAGGCTACACTGCTTCACCGAGGCACCTCTGTCACCAGTGCCAGCTAAACCCCTAGTACTGACTTTGCACATAGATTCTGGAAGATGTTTTTCTGATACCCCAAAGTCTGGGATTTTGCACAGCTGTTAGCAGAACAGCTACCAGCAAGGAGCACCAAGTATTGCTTGGCACCTATTCAGAAGCCAGACACGCTTCCTACAACCTGGGCACCAAACAGTCTCCTACAACTCAGCTCATTCTATTTAGACCCTGTCATGCAGCACATTTCATTTTCAAAATTGACCTTAACATTAAACCATAAAAAAAATTTACTTTGGTAACATTTCTTCCCGGATAAGCATTGCATAATTTCAGACATCAATCTCAGATTCTTGTTTTGAGAAACCAGTTTCTGCACACCAGCAGGAATTCAGTGTGCCTCATGCTGAATGGTTCTCTGGAGGGTGTAGCTATCTTCCACTAGCAGTATAGACAGGAGGACACCAGTTTAACTTTAGCACAATTCCGATGCCTAAAATTAAGAAGCATAAGTAGCCATCTGTGGCTACTCAATTGCAAAAGTTATATGAGAGTGGAGAGAAGAAAATAAAAATTTTTAAGAAAGAACATTGTATAATTCCACTTAAGAGTTGTACTTCCAATTATCAAAGTATGAGATATTAACAAATATAAGAACTGCCACCAAATATAATTTATAACATTTATGGATAAATCTACAGAATCTATGTTCAAAGAGGAACAACTATAGTAGTATTGCATGCTGTGCATCATCTTAACCACATGGCTTAAATCAAGGAACAACTGACTAAAAGGTTACAAAAATGTAGTTTATGAGACTGACATGGCTGTTAATACAGTGCTCACCAGTTGCTTTCCAGACCAAGGCTGACATTTTAAGCCTAATTTGAAAGCAAGAAACAAAAGATTACAACATGCTCATAACAGCATCCATTCTATGATCTGATTTTTATTTTGAAGGAGTAATTCAAACTGCATTGAAATTACATGATAGGTCATTTTCACATCTTTGACTCAGCAAACTAATAAGAGTTGACTGTGCTCAAGTAAAGAAACGCATCGGTTAGAGACAAAAATTTGGATGGTCAGACATCTTTACTCTTGTATATATGGAAAGACGTTAGATTATTCTGACAAGTGTCCACCTGAATTAGTCAGACAGGCAATCAGTCAAGTGTTTACTGGTGTCACACAGAGGACTGTGGAAAGCTACAGCATAATTTTAATTAAAATACTGAAAGCAAGTTAGAAAAAAATCCTGTTAAAGGTACTCATAATCCCCAAAACCATCTACGTGACATATGTAACCATAATCACAGAGTGCCTGCAGGTCCTAGTGTGGCCCACTAGGCAGTGTGTCAGGAATGACACAGTCTAGACAAGAGCTGAAAATAATAAGGGGCTGCCTGCCCCAGTTTCCCTGAAATGGTCCGCAAGCAGAAAATAAAGTGATGATTTGATTTTTAGCCACTGAGCCCCGTGTGACTCTTGGCTGAAACTGCCCCTCACAGGCTCTTACAAGGAACACAGCCCAGTTTTTGTTTGCAGGTCATTGTAGATATGACCCAGTAATGTAACCAAGTATAACTCTGCCTTCCTTAGTGGAATACCCTACCCATTTACACTCTGACAATCAACCAGGAAAGAATTTCTTATCTTAACTAGGGCAGAGCTGCCACCACAGCAGCTTTGGGAGACATCAGGGACTGCAAAAGCCGGTGTCTCTTTAGATTTAGGATTCCAGATTTGTCTGTCCATTATTAATGATCCACCTACTGTGCTCTTGTGAAATACGAATCTTTTCAAGCACTTTAAAATCACATGCACAGGCTATTTTACATTAAATAATTACAGTCTACAGTATTAGACTAATTACATGGCTGAGGTGGAGAACAGATTCAGGCAGCTGGGAGTGACAAAGAAGAAAAGCAATATATATATGGGCAGCAATTCCTTTCCTCACACCACTGCCACCAGGCAAGAAATCAGGAACACATTCTGACTTTCAGCAACTGGACAACAAGCACACAAAATTAAAATTAGAGTAAGCAAAAAAAGACTGTATTCTCCATGCGCCACACCCAGTAAGTGCTGAGAAGGACACGTCTGCCTTACTGCTGGAGTGCTGTGATCATGATGGAGATGTAGCCACTTCCCTTGAAGTCAGAACTCCTTGAGTCAGTTTTGCTATACCAGATGTCCCAGGAAGTGTATTTCCTTATTAAAGGGTATATTTCACTGTAGACTTTTCAATAGTTTGAATCCCCTATGATATGGCTAAGAAAAGGTTCAAACCTCCAAGTACAGGAAACAGGGCAGCATCCCCAAGTGATGGCACCTCCAGAACCAGTGGGTGCCTGTGTTTGCAAAGTAACGTGGCTGTGTTTGTTTTGGTTTGTTTTATAGAAACCCCAAGAAATTACCCATGTCTATCTAACCAACAGCTTGCAATGTACCACCGAAAATATATATATATTGCTTTTATTTTCCCTAAAATCAACTTAACTAGCTCTCATTCTTTTCATATTATTTTAGACAGTCAATGTATTTTCCTCCCACTGGACAGAGAATGAACACATTATCTTTCCATCTTACAGGGCCCCTGACAGCCAAATAAAACATGGTTATTACTGTCAGAACTCAAATGAAATATTCTGAACATGGCAAGAAGTTATTAGCCTGATGTTCAGAAGACAAGCTAGAAATGGAAATGGGAAGGAAAAATATTTCCCCTATTTTTATAGGCTTTTGTGGGAAAATGAGGTTATCTTCTTGTTGAAATAGGTTTGAGTTGGATTTCGTTTTTGCTGTGTTGAAATATCCTAATTATTCCATTAAGAAGATGCAGGATATTAATTTTTATTAATCAAAATACTGATAAATGAGAGAGCAATTATTGAAAAACATTAATATTACTTTAATATCTTACATTATACACACTAAATCAACCAGGTAATATCATTTCAGTGCACAGTAAATTCACAGCAAGTAAGATTTGTGATATGACAGATAAACCCAGAAGCGCTAAATAAAAGCATTCACCTTTCAAACCTCTTTCCTGCTGCACTTTAAAAACAAGCCAACAATAACACCATGGCTGAAATGCTCCCTATACAGAGATTGCCTACTTTAACTAGGCTCACCTATAATTAGACAGCACAGTCTACTCAATCTACTCTGCATAATAATTGAGAAATATAGAACAATGGAGCAACAGTGAAGAAAAGGGAGATTATTTTTCCTGCACACACGAGTGGTGGTAGGAAAAGTGAAAATCAGTGAGATGTCATCTCTCCCAGTACACTAGTGAGCGAGGAATTGAGCTGAAAATTGTACTTATTACAATTTTAAAGACACATCCAGTCTGGTTTGAGGTCAATCTCAGCAAAACTGGCTCCCAGGGAAGAGCCAGGCAGCCCCCACCACTGCAGTCAGCAGCTGCCAAAGAGACACTTGTCTCCAACAGGCTCCTCTGAGCATCCTTACTTCCTGGAGCCATCCAGAGGGATCCATACTGTTTGATCATGAAATCACATCCCTTGATAGCTTGCACATAAAAATGGCATTAAAGCAAATTAACTGTGCACTAGCATTTATCAGCAGGCCATTTTGACACTTGAGCAGTCAAGTCCACTGATACCTTCCATGTATATTAAAGACTGGTCCATGTGGAAAAGCCATTCTCAAACATTTCTAGAAAATCAGGCATTGACTAAGTAAGTTTTTAAAACCCCACAACACACACACACACACAAAAAAAAAAAAAAAAAAAAAAAAACAACCACCCACCAAACACACAGATGTCCTGGATCCACCCATCCCAGTATTCTGCTTCTAACAACCTTCAACAGCAGATGCCATAAGAACAGAGCAAAAATATTTCCTGTCTCTGCTCTCACAACCTGCAGCTCAAGGACATCCTAAATCACACATACAGTCTTTCTGCTTAGGCTTTTTAAGCCAAAATTAAATATAGATTTATAATACAAATATTTTATACCAATATTTTGAAAATTATCTAAATCCAGGCCCTGGGATTTAGTGCTATTTATGCCACTTTTTCAGATCTGATCAGATCTGTTTTTTCCAAGCAGTGCATTTCAACCCAAAACTTCCAAATTATAAAACTAAGAAGTTTTTCACTATTTTTTCCTGCTACAATTTGTATCAAGTTGATCTACACAAACTTCAAAATGTTTCAAATTACCCTGAATATCCACCACATGCGATATCCTTGGGAATAACTCTAATAGCCCTGTTTAGCTCTACAAACTTACTGTATTTTCAAATTTAAAGACTATTTACTTATACCACCAAAGTAATTTTTTGCACTGCTTCCTGTTCTGAGTTACAAAAACTCTGAAAGAGTCCTGGATAACATCTCACAGTGTGCATCATCCATCAGACAGGTGCAAGTGTCACCCAAAGGATCAGCCTCAAAGTCCCCAATATTCGCATTTCAAAGTCAGTACTGGTTCTGTAGGAATGCCAGACTCAATATTCACCCTCATCCTCTCACACTGCAGACCAGGCACAGAGCTTCCTTCGGAGCTGTGGTTATCTCCAGCCCACAGATCTCTGCAATGTGCTCATCTTGCTCCTCCTGGAAAACTCTCTTGGCCTTTCTGCAAAGTCCCAGGGCGCAATGCAAACACTGACAAAAGTAATGAAGAGCTGCTCTGAACTTTGATGGGTTTCTCTGCACTTCAAGGCACATTCAGCAGAAGGGACACAGTTCCTTCCATGAAAATAAGTTTTGCACTCACAAAATGGTAGAATCATCAAGCATTTTGTCCTCATCTGCAAAGTGATAAATAGTTTTTTAGCCCTTAACTGTTCAGAGTAAAATAAAACAACAGGACCACAAAACTACTTTGTTGTGTTTTGTAAGTAATTCTTGTTTTCATTATTCTAAATCATATTATATTGTACTTTATGCCCTTTCTGGAAAAAAAAAAAAAAAAAAAAAAAAAAAAAAAAAAAGACAACTAAATAAGATTTCAAAACAATTTAAATATATCAAAGTACTTTGCAAATAAGGTTTACATGTTCACTTTCTATGACACGATTAGGAATCTTTCTATAAAGGCCAGAAGTTCTGGAACTGTAATTGTATCATGCCTTTCAAACCAGGTACTTCATCTTACATATTAGAATTCATATTTTTATAGGTCTACATTGCCACAAAAAGGAGGTGGGTGGGATACGAATCAAATAAGAATCACAAGCTCCATACTTATGGTCATTTTAAGTGAAAAATGGACCCCACTTGAAAAGCAACTTTCAAGGACCCTGTTTGAAAAGTAACTGAAGGGGCTGAAGGAGCAACAAAAGGAAAAAAAAAAAAAAAAAAAAAGAGATAAAGGTTCTAAAGGCATAGAACTTGAATTAGCTTTTATGCAGTTTTTTCATAGTGTGCAAAATATCACTACTTGTTCCATTTTGTTTTCTTTTCCTTTCACAAAAATTAACACTTTCCACAGAAGCCTACTTGTGCATACATTTTTATTATAATACCTGTTTTTTTCTTTTTTTACAATTTCCAACACTCTGCAACTAAACTTTAAGAGAAAAACTCCCAAATTATAAAATATATGTGCAGTAGTTATTTCTGTGGTCCTTGTCAGAGGTCCTTGCTTCTATTAAAGCCATCTTGGATGAGAATTCATAGAGTTCACATAATCTCATTTACCAAACCCAAGCATGCTATTTAACCAGCACCTTACAAACCTATTCAAAACTGAGTTCTCCGAGTTAAGCAATTCAACCATTGATATAATTAATTTTGATGTAAATCTCTCTCAGGGGCTTTAATGAGCCAAGTCAGGAAAATTCAAATTAAATTATCCAAATTAAATTAAAGAAATGTACACTAGACCTCAGAAGCTCATAAGCAATGATGTTAAAAATATTTCTCCAACACTACCTAGAAATTAATAATAATGTTTAAAATGCAATTAGTTCTTTAAGAAACATAGATGTTACTCAAGAAGGCCTAAAAATATTTTTGAAATATTTAGTTCAAGTCAGGGTTCTAGGACAATTAGACACGATGATTTTGCCTCTACATTACGCACCTACCTGTCCTACTGTTTGGGAATCAGCACTCAACAGTGTCCTAAAGTTCTAGAGGGGGAAAGAAGGACACTTGTTTCCAGACCTCCTTGACTCCCCAGATGAAGTCAAACCCTTCTCACACGGGGCCAGCACGCTCATGGCTACACCAGCCTCCCCCACTGCAGCCTTCTAGAAAGAGGGACAGCTCGAGAACCCAGCGAAGCCACAGCCTGCCCAAAAAACAGCTGCCATTGCAAACAGTGCCTCTGCGTGAAAGCAAACGGAAGGAAAGCGGAGTGAAAGGGAGAACTGAGTGCAAAGACACCATAACCAGTTTTCACAACCAGCTACAATTGCTGTTTTTTCTCCAAGCCTTACACGTGATAAATAAGAAAGCAAGATGAGTAAGGCATCGCTGGTCCAGTCTATAATCAGGGTGACCTCACAAACACAAATGTACAATTAATAAACTGAATTGTTTTAAATCTATCTCATATTTATAAAGAAAGCTCATTCCACCCAAGCAGAGCCTCCACATGACCAAGAACAGGGTCTATAAAACTATACCATGTTTCAGAAGACAGGCCAGACACAGGAACATTACAAATTTGATAATTCTATTTTAACGGAACAGCATGATAGATGGCACTTTTATGCTGCAACCTAATAAAATATCCTCTTTTGTCTCTCCCACTAGAAGAATATTATACTTTAAACTAGATCTAATTAAAAATAGCAGGGGATGAGGTTTGTACTAAAGACTAGCCTCAGTGCAGACGGTGATCCCCACACAACACCAGACGGTACCTACAGCTGAGAAGAGGTCTCCATGCCTGGCAGATTCCCACTCATGCCCTCGGGACAGGGAGGTGATTAATGGACCCTGCCTAATGGCAAAATAAATGAATCAGCACCACTAAGCTCCTCATCTGAAACACCAGCAAGTTTCAAAGAGGTGTCCAGGCTTCAGAAAGCTCTGCAAGGAACGATGCCAACAGCATTTCTCACAAGCCCTCAGCCCTTGCGTGTCCTTCCAGGCTCTGTTTGCAAGACCAGTGTGACGACCCTGCCTAGAGAGGGTCTGGAACACCAGCCAGCATCGACACAGAGCCAGCCTACCCATCTGCCGTGGGTGCACGGGGCCTGCAGGAGCACTGAGAGCTGTGGTCACCCAGCAGAGAGACTGGGAGCTGCTTCAGAGCAAGATCAGCATGGCACTGACAACACAAACGAGATTTGCAGGGGAGGAACCGACAGCACTGCACACTCCTTGCAGCAACAGCTCCCTGCTGCAGCCCCCAGGAGGAGGGGATTCAAAGGGCACCTGCATAGGAGACCCCAGGGCAAGGCTCTTCTTCACCACCCACCTGCAGGACACAAACATGTAGGATTCCCCTGTGAGGAAGCAGAGATTGCCTGAGCTGAAAGTCTGATTTTTCTCAGTAACATGCCTCTTATGTAGTCTTTCCTTTCTGAAATGCTAAAGAAAATATTCCTCAGACAGCGAAATAAAAGCCAGAGAGCTAAATACTATGTACTTATCCTTTCAGGAAATACCTAACTTGTGCAGATGGAAAACCAGGCTATCAAAGTCCACATATTAAGCAGTTTTGAAAACTTGAACTTGAAATCTTCAAAAATGAAGATTCAGTAGTAAAATAATCCTGGCTAGCTTTGCTGTAAAATAGTCTCCATAAAAACAACAGTCACACTGAAAGCCACATAGCAAGTGGAAATCTATGTCTGTTTAGGGCAAACATTACTACAGGTCTGAACAGAAAGGCTTAAATAGATTTCTTACATTTACAGGATGGGATTTTCAACACAGGTGAGTAACATGAAGGTAAATCTTAACAGTTATCTATTTCTACCCTGCAATTCCCCAAAATAATTTCATTATGGTAGTGGCCAGGAAAAAAAAAAAAACATTGTGTTCTCTTTCTTTGGTTCTTGTCTCTTTCTACTGGCACAAGAGACAAAGATGTGGTAAACAGTGACCTTCAAGGGTTTCCATACTTTCCTTGTCACTGCTTATCTTCCAGGTATGGGGAATGAGCACAGGTCTTCAACTTCACCATCCCCCAAAACTTCCTTGCTATTGTTTTCTCCAAGTTGAGATACAAGTAGTGTTAGTCCCTACAATCTACTTATTTCCAACCCTGCAAGTAGCAACATGTACCATGCTGCAGATTTTGTCAATGCTAGTAGAAGCTGTGACACTGAGCAGGAGTGACAATCAAAGCAAAAAAACAGTCATTCTAATGGGTTTTTTTCACATTTCTGTGACACTGAAAAAATATTTCTTGCATATATCATTAGTTTCCATCACATGCATAAGCCAGTGTGTGATGCTGCTTCTTTATTAGAGGAAACACTTTCAAATGAGAGAAAAAGGATAGAAAAGGACAAAATAGAAATAATAAAATGTAAAAATATGGTTATAAATTACAACAAAGTCTGCTCAATTTGAAGCAAATAATTCTTCAGATTAGCAAAAAAAAAAAAAAAAAAACCAAAAAAAAAAAAAACCAAAAAAAAAAAAAAAAAACAACCTGAGAACATGACAAACCCACTGTGTATTTCATACCCTAGGATGTCTTCGTTTGGAGCATGCAATTTCTGCCCTCCCTCTCCCCAACAGAACAATTTGATATTTTAGTCCTAAAGTAATAATACATACAAACAGCTTCATTTACTTGGAGAAAACTGATGAGCCTTCATCTATAGTCAAGCTCTTTAGTGCTCAGATTTGACACAGGAGTCTACTTAAAGCTCAACAGGAGTTTGTGAATGGCTCTTTGGGCGACACACTAGCTCTAGAAAAATCACTTGCTTTTGGTTTTATTCTACTGCTTCCACTTTATGGGTAAAGTTAGCAAGAAACTAGGAAATTTAAAAAAAAAAATTCAGTTATTTCTAAAAGTATATGGGTTTGCTTCAGTTATTACACTATCTTTCACTGAATTGGACACTTTAACACAGTCCACTTCTTTTCACAGGTTTTTTGTTTGGGTTTCTTTGGTCTTTAAAAAGGGTAAGACTACTAAAAAACAAGGAACTTTTTCAAATCTCCTATTGTTTTAGGTACACTGTCCTGTTGTCACAGATATGCAGAGTCAGGAGTCTCAAAAAAATGTTGAAAAAGATTTCAAGCAAGCCAAATGGAAATCCCACTGATGCAGAGTAGTCAAATAGTCCATCTGTATATACCCATCCTTCCTAGTTGAATTATTTCTACTGTCAGATAAAATGGCATGAATAAAAAGTCTGAAAACAGAAATCTGATTAATTGATTGTGATACACAAAAATAGCAATGTTTTTATGAGAGACAACCTTAGTAAATTATTAATACATTTTGCCTCTCCTTTTTATTACCCTCTCTTCCCAGAAATAACAGGTCCAGTAATTTTGCTGAAAAGAAAGTATTTCATTTCAAAATTCACAGATACTCCTGCATCTGCTGAAATGTTATTTGCCAATTACTAACACCTCTACCCATCACTGACTCTGGTATTTACAGGCATTTTTAATACAGTAAATAGAAACTACTTTTTCTCTTAAAATATGGGCTGCATTAAAATACATAACAAGTGTCACCTCAATATATTGTTCAGTTAAAGAGTAGATTTTAATCTCAGTGTAGTGATTTAAAAATAGAAAATTGCCAAGAAATTGAGGGTGAAAGCAGTATTTTATACAAAAGGAAAATGAAAAGAAGATTAATGCAAGATAACCATGAAATGTCTGAAAGTCTAAAGAAAAAAATACTTTTTTTTTCCAAGGACTGTTGCCCTTAATTTAGATATAATTTGACACATTGAACTCTGTGTGTCTCTAAAAGAACAAAACAGGAAACAACCACATCCCACTCGATACACTTGAATGAGTCTTATTAAGTTGAATGATGTTTGCTTGAGGCCATAAACAGCAATACAATATTCATCAAAGCTCATCAGATTAAACTTTTCCCCCACTTGCTTACCTCTGGCCCAGCCGATTTCCCCTAAAAGTAAATCAATTTTGCACTGACAAACATAAGAATTTATACAAAGACTTGCTGACAAACCAAACCAAACCAAAGAAACCAGGAAAAGCCACTCCACAGCATGAGAGTATTCAATTCATGTAGATCTATAGAAACATGTATAGAGAAAAGTAAACTACTCAATAAGCTAATACAAATAGCCTTAGAAAAGACAGACTTCTGGACACATCAATCCTTCCCTCCTCAATCTTCCACTAACATAAATGTGTATTTTAATTTTAATGAGTTGCATAACTATTAGACCTCTGGAAGTGATGCATTACCACAGGGTCTTATCTACCTCTGCTCAGGAAAACAACTACAATGTCTCCTGCAGCTCCTGGATTAGTCAGTGCTCCCTCATCTCAGGGTCCTATAGGGATGACACCTGAAGCAGCAAACAGGCTGCACATCCACAAAACTGCCATGACCACAGTCCTGTTCATGCTGCGAAGAACAACGAGGAGAGACAAGTCAGAGAAGTGTAGCCATCTTCAAATTCAAACTTCAAACCACTTAGCAGCAGGGACATGCTGCAATACATGGGCAGGTGAGAAAATGGTCCAGACACCTTCCAATGCTGGTGCAAAATCATGGCCTCCAGAATTCAGTAATGCCTGGAGGCCTTACGTGAGCAATAGCTTCAGACACCCACAGAAAAAGTTTTTCTCTCAAGTTTGTAAGTCTGTTGGTCTACATTTATGGAAAATATGTAACTATGGCAATTTCAAAGCAAGATTTTTAGTGCTCGAATCCTTGGCAGAAGCCAACTGTCTTTGTACGTACCATTGCCTGGTTATTGCTTGACACTCCTAATGGAGTGAGCAGTAACAGGAACAATGCAGCAGTAAAAACCCCACAGGTTAATGTTTTATTTTGGGTTAGCACAAGGGGGAGAAGCACAGGATTGCTGCTCATTATATAGTACCAACACAGCATTGCTATGAAAGAAAAGGGCCAAACAAAGGAATGATACAGTCTCCCAAAAAACTTGAAGGGTACCTTTTACCATAAGGATGTGCTTCCAACAGCACCTAAGAGATGAACTGTACTAACTGTATTATTCTATACTTTAATAGGCTTTCTTACCCATCCACCAAAATATGCAGATAAACATTTTTTTTAAATTGTTCCCAGAACAGCAATAAGATTTGACCTTGCTCACTTACTGTAACTAAAAGTACACACATGAACAACAAAAAAGCACTTCTGAAGTAAGTGTTGCTAGCAGAAAAACACAACAGATGCAGATACCATTTAGAAATGTTCCATATGATCCACAATGTGATTTTCTATATTAAAGTACAGTTTTATACCAATTCTGCAGAAAAGTACGGTTTGTAAGAGCGATAATTTTTTTTTTCAGTTTGCTCACATTTCAAAATGCTCTGCTAAAAATCACAGCTCCTCAGTTCATGGTTGACTGGGGCTGACAAATTCAGAGGGGGTTATGTATCATTAATATAGCAATAAAAGGACATGCATTAGTGTGTATAATTACTGAAAATCTTTTTATTAAACCTATGGGCTTTTGGTTTCTCTACCGAAAAAAAAAATTGCTGATGCCTGTAAAACAAAGGCCGAAATCCAAATTTATTGAACAACAAATATAGCATCAGGTGCAAGGGTGATGGAAAGCATCCAGAACCTTCACATCCACAGAAAAGCAGCAAGCAATTATCCTCAGCCTATGGAAGATGATAGAATGTAATTCACATAATGCTTCCCCAGACACAGGCGGTATCAACCCACTGCTCAAGAGACCATCAAAAGACCTTTAGAGCTTAGGTTAAAACTGAAACCAAGAAGGAGAACCAAACATGATGAGATCCACAGAGCCTGCTAACCACTGAGAGGGTTTGCCTACTAGCCAGTTAAAGCTGGCAAACATTGACTTGAGGGGCATTCAAGAAAATAAATAGTTCAGAATATGTTACATATAAAGCATTATATACGATACTTTCAACTTTCTCTTCCATTATCATTCTCCCTACTCGCTATTTATTAGACCCTGAGCATTTTGCTGAAATAAAGCTGAAATAAAAAGCCTTTAGTTACTCCATTTCTGATATCACTTTCATGTAAGACGTGCACCTTTTAAAGGTGCCAAGAATTAAAAAATAGGATTGGATTACATACTTCCAGCATTTTACTAGGTAAATTCAACACTAATGCCAGACTTACGCTCTTTTAGACAAAAACTGAAGGAAAACAGACATCAAACACTAGCATACATTAATGAAAAGGTGTCATAGTGAAATTTTGGTTTTAGTTTTTCCATCAATAAATTCCATTCTATCTTCTCTGTCAATAATGTACAAAACAAAAGTCAAAAGAATACATCATCTTTGAGAGTAGGACTTTGTGTGTGTGGCATAAGACCAGCTTCCTCCTGTACTTCTGTAAGTCCTCGTGTATTTGGCTTCCTCCTATGAGGCATCTTTCAGAGTTTATTTTAAGCCCACCTTTTCTAATAATAAATCCAGTACTTGGAAATCTGCAGCAATACATTTTGGCATGCAAACATGATTAGCTACATGTTTCCAAACTGCTGCATTATGACTTTTTCAATACTATAGTTATCAAACACTTTTTAAACCCTTGGACTCAACATACGTGTGTATGCTGATCACCTCATGAAAACAAAGATGGAACCTTATTTTTCTTCTTTCACATACTCCAGTCTCCCTACAGCAAAATTACAGATGTTTTTGGCTTTAGCAAAACCACAGAAACACTGAAATACTCAAGAAAAAATGTTAAAACAACGGGATTTCACCTCCAGGTCTGCAACCCCCGGTGGTCTGTGAACCACTCCTTAGCCTGCAAAAACAAATTATGAAAATCAAAAAGTGCTAATGTGCCAGGAAGTCTGTATTTTCACTAGCACACTCCAAAGGTCTCTGCAAACCAAAGGAAGTGAAAAAATGTTCTAAAAGGCTATGACAAAATGCTTGTGTAGAAAGGCCTTGCAACTTGGTGTTTACAACATCACGTTTTAAAAAAAGATTGTCTCATTTTCTGCTTTCCAATGAATAACCTAACCTGGCAAATCCTGGCAGAACCCATTGCAGTTCAGCTTAGGACACCACAAACATGGTTCTATTTGCTCCTCAATAACTGGAACTGCTGTCACACCAGGGTAATTCCACAACTTCACCTCACTACTAATGGGACACAGACATGGGTTGCTATGGACAGAACCCCAGAGGAGAGACTGAAACTACCAAGATATCTGTTTAATCTACCTACTTTCTTGGACAGGTAAACTTTAATATAAAATTATTTCACAGTATGTTTGCATCTCCACACAAATGTCCAAAATATATTATTTAGCATTCCAAGGCAAGCCAATGTTTCATAGTGCCTGTAACAGGTTATTAAGAGACTAAATGCCCATGCAAGTGACTTCAGAACATAGAACAGAAACCTACATTCTTCATTTCCAGTCCCATATTTTATTCAGCAGGGACATCACCTTTCACATTCCTAAAACCACAATTTGAAAAACACCACCTGCCCTAGTATGTCAGAAATTTGGTCCCTGCATTCCTTAACCTGTGAATCTATTTCTGTCTTGAAGCTGCTTGCAATGCTTGCAGAATTCAAATTTTATAAGATATGTACAAAATGCATCTGGAAAAAAGTACAGAAGAATTTGAGTCATTATCTCCAAATCAATATATTTTATTCCCTGCTGATTTCAAGCTATGAACCCTTTAAGAAGATTAACTAAAAGGTATTTGATAAAAAAAATTATAAGGCCTCTATTAAGATCTGTGAGGAAAATTTAGGATATATTAACTAGAAGAAAGCAAAACACGTCTCCAAGACAGTTCTTCAGAGTCCACATCCAGAAGAGGGATTGTATAAAGAGACTAAAAATTGCCTAACATCATCACAACAGGAACATCATATGAACAGAGGAAACAAAAACCCAGTATTTTTTTTTTTTTTAGAAATTGCAGTAATATAGTTGAAGAAAGTATTTACCACCAGAGCTTATATGAGTTTAAAATAAATTTAACTGATAAGAAACTTTAAAGAAGAATCTGCTGGAAACGAATACAGAATGTTTTTTACTTATAATGTTATAATTAGCTGTTCAAAAATAATTCTTCACAAGATGCTGTTTCATACTTGGCATTACAGTGAAGCCCACAGTCTGCATAAATGATGTCATAGGCACAAACAAGCCCAAAGAAACTCTAATTTGAGCCTCGAGAAGACTTCCTAGGTCAGAATCAGCAAGCAGCAGTAACAGCTAAGCTGTTTTTCAGAAATAAACTGTTCTGTTGGCCATATGTATGCAAAGATGGTTTTTATATATAAAATACAGTTAATATGTGCTCTAGATAACAAAGAGCCATCAGCACCAACCCCAGTCTGCACACGTCGCACTCCTGGGACACTCAGTACGAGTCTGAGCAGCACTTTGGAAACAGATTGATTCAGAATGGTGGTAGTTTATGTCAGTTGGAATGTATTGCTCTGATTTCTCTTCAGAGCAGTAAGACAGAAGTAAGTGAGGCATTTGTCCTGACAAGAACTGTACCACAGAGATGAAGACTGACTGAAGGACAGAGTTATCCCAAATTGTAGCACTCCACCTGAAAAATAAAAACCACTTTTCCTAGTGATATGCCATTACATAACTCCAAAATGAATACCAGACAAAAAGCAAGGGGATGAGTTTGCCAAAGACTGGCATCTCCCAAAGACCATAACTGATTTGGAAACACTATACATCATCTTTCAGCAAAATCACCAGTGAATGGCAGCTAAAACAACTGTCTTCCTGTTGCCATCAGACACAAGACTTGGCTCATTTCTAGTTTGCCCTAACAAGCATCACATGTTTTACTTGAGCTGGCTGGTTTCCACATTTGAATGCCAAGAAAACAATGACCAAACATCTCCCAGTTAAATCCCATGTAAAGCCGAGACAAGAATATTTATAGATAGGGGCTAATGCCAACATCAGGGCATATAGCCCAACAACTCGTGGATTGAGCCAATTTTTTATTTTACTTCATAGAATCATAAAGATTGGAAAAGACTTCCAAGATCAATGAGTCCAAACTTTGATTGAACACCATCTTGTCAACTAAACTAGCTCTAAATGCCACATCCAGTCATTTCTTGAACATTTCCAGAGATGGTGACTCCACCATCCCCCTGGGCAGACCATTCCAATTCTCTCAGTGAAAAAATTCATCCTAAGGTCCAACCTGAACATATCCTATCGCAGCTTGAGGCCATTTCCTCTTGTCCTGGCACTGGTTGCCTGGGAGAAGAGCCCAACCCCCACCTGGCTATAACCTCCTTTCAGGGAAATACAGAGCGATAAGGTCACCACTGAGCTTCCTTTTCTCTAGGCTAAACACTTCCAGCTCCCTCACTCTTCCTATATGACACTCTCCAGACCCTTCTCCAGCTTCACTTGCCCTTCTCCAGACATGCTCCAGCACCTCAATGTCCTCCTTGCAGTGCAGGGCCCAAAGCCGGACACAGGACTCCGGCTTTGGAGGTGATCTCACCAGTGCTGAGTACAGAGGGACAATCACTGGCCTGCTCCTGCTGATCACACAATTTTTTATACAAGCCAGAATGCCGCTGGTCTTTTTGCCCCCTGGGCACACTGCTGGCTCGTGTTCAGCCAACTGCTGACAAGCACCCCAGGTCCCTTTCCACCAGGCAGCTTTCCAGCCACTCTTCCCCCAGCCTGCAGTGATGCATGGGGAAGGGCTGCTGTGCCCAAGTGCAGGACTCAGCCCTTACATTGCCATGGATCAGAGAACTCAGAAGGGCTGGCTGAACACTCTTTCCACTTTTCTTCAATAGCCAAGTCTGAATTATGTCCCTCAAACTCCTTATAACAGATTATGGCCTTATAAATTTTGAGACAGGATATTAACCCCCATATACCAACAGATGTGTGAGTTTCAGCATTACTAGTTCCTTACTCTCAAATCTCCATAGAGAGAAAATGTCATTAAGACTAAAAGTAAACTACTGTAATTTAAAGAGACAACAAATTTTTTAGTATTTCAAGAAATACAAGTCCAGTATTCTCAGTAATGTTTAGGAGAAATAAAAACTGCAGGTGAGAAAAAATAAATCAGAGAAAAACATACTGAGCAGAATTCCCTGCTGTTTCTCCTGACTCCTTCCAGCTCTCCATTTGCAGCTCAAAACCTCTCCCCTTTCACACTGACAGACAAATATGAACCCACAGCCTCCACAGGCTGCCCTTGCCTTGCTCCCTGTAACCTTGCAGGCCAGGCAGCACTCTTCTACCCCAGAGATGGCAATAGCTGGGCTCTTCAGGGCATTACGTTCTCAGAGGTATGGGCAACAAGGGTCTGCAAAGGTAACTACAAAAAACCAGAAAGTTTTTGTTCAGAAAATGCAGCCATATTATTTCTTGTCTTCAGCTATCAAAGCTACGTGTTAAAAGAGCTTCTTGGTAGCAAAGCCCACCACTGCTGCAAGCAGCATCAACCTACACAAAACGTGTCTTTCATATTTCAATTCTGGTGACAATATTAGCTTTTCAGAACCCAAGGTTCAGCTCAAAATCTGTAATAACTCCCTCTTGAGAAGACTCACCCATACAAATTGTGACTCACACAAGAGAGTAAGAACAAACTTCCAGTCTGTGGATGTAGAATTTTACATGCCCAGAAAATTCACCCAAGTTCAATAGGACACCTGGCAGAGGTAGCTCCTGGCACGCAAAAAAGGTCAGCAGAGCTGGGGCCTGTATTTCATATGGGACAGCAACACATCAATCAGATTAAAAGGTTACTTTGCCTACATGTCTTTCATGTAACATCTGTGTGGAAGTACTTCCTCCACAGAGCTACATTATCAGTGCAAAGTGCGTGTGGAGGAGCAAGACATCAATGGGAATCCTGCTTAGGAGGGGATGTTCTGTTAACCAGAAGACAGCAAAGCAGATTACAAATCACAAAGCTGTCAGAGCATAAGCAAACCTATTCCATTCGCAGTGGCTCATGCAGCTATATGGAAAGCACAGGCTCTCATATTGTCAATATTGATGGCACTGGTCAAAAGATATTATGTTTAAAAAAAAAACCTCTTGGTTATAAATTAAATTGTCTTATTTCTCTTTTTTTAGTGAATATGGGAACTGTATGTGCTTAAAGGACAGGAGGTTACATTTATTATGCAAAACATTTTAAATAGATCTTAATCTCATTTTTAAGACAGAAAGGGTGTATTTTCAAAGCCTAGGTTAAGCAAGAGGTAAAAATTTAGGTGCATTTTTTTAGAAGAATGATCATACAACAGCAACCAATAATATACGTCCAATATACAACAGGATGTATATTATTTTCTGCATTCATTTTTGGGACCCCTTAAGTTAGGGAAAAAAAAAATAGAAAACTGAAGAAATATCACAAAATGTTCAAAAATTTCAAGGCCTTAGTTAATCTTTCTGAGATAAGACAGTCCTGCTGGTTCCTCTTTTTAACCTACTTGGAAATGCTAATTTTTTTCCACACAGAATACTTCTCTAAAGATCTCAAATAACTTCATGAAGTAAGGCATGGTGGCTTTTGTTTGTTTTTTTAATCTTTTTCCAATACAAAAGGTTTATAGTCAGACTGATCACTCAAACAGCTTCCCTCAGCCAGCAGTTTTCACTAATCCAGATGAACAAAACCCTTCCAAGTCCGAACTGTGTCAGATCTGCACCAAAGCCCAAAGAGAAATGCATCAGCATTTGGCAGCCACGGCATGCACACATATGGTATCGATCAAGTACTGCTAGAATGAAGGTAAATACCACCAAACTTTACAAGGGGAAGCCTTTGGGTTTTGTTCTTCTCCCCAGTCTCTCTGCATTATTTTAAGAAAGAAACAGGGCTACAGATACCCTCACTGTCTGCTCGCTGACCTGGAAGGTCACATCCTCCACAGCAACACAGAAGCTCTGAGATACCAGGACCACCACTTACTCATCCCTCAAACAAAGAGCGGCATATTTTTATCTTGATTGCTCATCTACAGATGAGAAGTCGCTTTCTTCTGCTAACTTCAAAGAGATTTAAATTTTTTATATTTTTCATTTAAGAATAGCTCAGAGAACCTACACTAAGGTAGGAAAAGCCAAGTGGAATACAAAACCGCTAGTGTGTAAGATGCAGGCTATTTATTTCTGTCATACTGGCACACTATACTGGGATAGCACCAGTGTGTGTGTGTGTGTGTGTGTGTGTGTGTGTGTGTGTATGTACATATATGTGTGTGTATACATATATATGTATATGTATATATATACACATATATATATATCACCATATTCTGATCCAATCTGAAAACATTTCTGAAACTAGTTGTAAATTGTCCCTACAGTACTTTTAGCATGAATCATTGTCCTGATCAGTCTTTAAAACTCAGAACTGTCCTTGTTATTTTACAGCAGAAACATGCAACCTAAAATTATATTATTCTTCCTGAATTAATAAAATATTTCCAGCTATAGAGAAACATGTCTGCATTGCACTGATACAGTTAACTTCTCTGTATATGGCACTGGTGCCTACTTGGGGATGAGGGAAGGGAGAAAAAGCTGGAAGCTAAAGATCCTGCAGACAGCATCTCAGAGCTTTTAACATGTATAAATCAACGCGGTTAATGAGATCCTATTACCATTCATTTAATTTTATTTGCAATGGCTTTAGATCAATATAGAAACTGCAACCCACCTAACTAAATCTATACAGTGCTTCCCAAGCAGGCCATGAATGCATCCCTACTCACTGAAACTGATTCCCTACACACACACTCACATGCCCACACAGCACAGTCAGGATACCTCAGAGTATGAATTGTATATATAGAACACAAACCATGCCTGCATTACACACTGCCACCTTCTCACCTACTTTAAAGAGTGCATTTAATTTTTTTAAGTGACTAAGCTGTCTTTGCCACTCAAGACACTTCTTCTCTTTCAGCATTTTTCTCTGCCATTAAGTGGAATTTTCTGACAAGGCTTCTGGGAGAGGTCTGCAGACTGACCTCCCATGGAGCACCTACTCCAACTCAGTAATTAAAAATTTAAATAACTTGTTCTTACATCCACTTCCAGCTTACTCTAATTTACACTTTACGGTAGTTATCAAATGGACAAACACCATGATCCAATTACACAGCAACAGAAAAAGAAAAGGCTGAACAATTGTTATTATTCCCAGCAGCCTCATCTGGGCAGTAACCTCAGAGTATTTAACAGATAAGCCTTGGTACAATATACTTGACATTTACATTTTCAAATGTATGTTCTATCCAACTGCCCTCAAAATATTGGTTTAATTAAGATATAGGACATTACTGTTCAGAATCACTTCACTAAAAAGGCATATGTTGAATAGTCCAATAACCAGTATAATATAATTGAGCTCTGTCACCTGGAAAACCATTGCTTAACTAGAAGAAAAATCAATATTCCTTTTTCTCACAATGTTTTCCATTTCACTTTGAAATCAAAGCTGTACCAGAAATGCATACTGAACACAGTCAGCAGTTCTAGAGGAACATAAAGAATACACTCAGATTTATGCATGATTTTAGAGCAGGGGGTTTATTAAGAATAATTCAACATCTAACATGGCATTTAATCAAGATTTAAACTATTTATCTCTCCCAGTGAACAAAGACAGAAGTTACTGAAAGCTATTATCAATATGAAGAAAAAGCAACACTGATATCCATTAAGCACAAAGAAAGGCAAACATGACAAAAATGAAGAGAAACTAAAGGTCAACCTTATAGGATGGAAATCAAAATGCAAAACATGCATTCCAATAATTCCTGGTGCTTTAGGTGCTAAAACAACGCTCTGCAGAAAGTGGCTCAATTCACAGGGTCATATTACAACCATAAATCTTTCTTATAATGAAAAATGCATTCAGGGGAAGAATGTGCAAGTTACTATTCCTTTCTGTATGTCAAGGAAATTTTCAGCAAATTTTATAGGTTTAGCCCTGTCCTAAACAAGTAGGATAAAAAAAAATTCACTCTAACTTTGAAAAAAAAACCAGCAACAATACATTGTTTGAGAAAATAATTCATTTTCCTCAAAAAAACAAAGAGTAAAATGTCACAAAACACAAAGTGAATTAAATAACTCTTTGGCAATAAAGGATGCATGTGTTTTGCATAGAGGCAGAGGTCTTTATTTTAATAAAAGCTCCCAAATATCAGCAAAACACAAGCCACATTCAATTGATATACTGACTGATAATGACACCAAATTAGCTCAGTTAAACAAGCTTAATTTGTGAACCAACTTGTGCATTAGAGAAAATGAAATAAAAAGATAGTCTTACCGTGCATGTGATAATGGGAGGTTCTCTAGCACAAATACAAGGGGGCTCAAGACAATGACTATCTCTGCCTAAGGAAGTACAGCCATTTCCATTTAAACATTATAATGCTGCCTTCCAGATTTAAAATTTATTTCAGACCTTAAAATCTTTCCACCTTACATATGGATTCCCTTGACTTCTACCCTTTAGCAAGAGAGAGAAAGAAATTCTGTACACCCATTTCCTACTGCAGTGTGTTTGAGCTCTCACCAGTTGATCCTTCTGATTCCTGAAACACAGACACAGAACTCTTCTCCATGTACCATCTACTACCCACCTTCCAGAGGAACTCACAGAAATTATGACTAAAAATTCCTACCCTCTCATTTTAGTACAAGGAAAAGCCCCCTAATTATCTTTACTAAACCTGGTGAGAATGCAGCATTAGAATTAAATTTTGCCTTTGCTATATGTGAGCATTCTAGTCATGAGAAGCTACAAACATACATGCACAAGTAAGTATTAACTTTCTGAAACTAAGACCAAGAAGAACAAAATCTTGTTCAAGTATATTAAAAATACACCTGTAATTTTGTTATCACCCACTATCATACAAAAAACTGAATTCTGTGCCTGGTATTCAGTATCCTAGAGGGATTGTTTATTTGGTTTTGCTTGGGTTTTTATTTTGCTGTTGCTTTTTTGCTGGGGTGTTTCTGGGGTTTTTGAGAGTCAGCAGTAAGGAAGCTCAAAAGAGGTGAAAAAAATACCTACCCTAGAGCTATGAAATATTAATTCAAATAATCATTAGGGTAAGTAAAGGGAGGTGAACAGCAGTCATTCCCTCTGCAGCTTTTCCCCATCTTCACTAACAAGGAAACAAGAAGAATCTGTAGTAATAGCCAAGTCCATTTTCATCAAATACAGCACGTCAATCCATCCTTCCCCTATCACCCCAACAATCAACCTGTAATACTGGACCTCATAATTGGGTGTCAAATGCTCTAAAATGATGCTCATAGCAAACACTGCAAAAAGACACACGCTGCACTGCAGCCTGAAGGCAGCAGGCAGAGGCTTGGGCACACTTGCTCTTACAAAATGCTGGTGGCTCCTGCAGTAAGGAAAAGGCAGGACTCAGAGGAAAATGAGTATATTCAACTGGCTTCCCTCTCAGTTTTACTCTTGAGAATATTTTTGTCTCTGCTTCCTCACAGCTTTGCCTTACCCAATCTACAGACTCTCCCCTGAGAATTCCTCTTATTAATACGTGTAGGCGGTTTTGTATTTTCTGCTGGGATCTCATTCACAGCACAACTGTGGTGAAGTTGCATTAGCAACTACTGACATAGATTTTAATTCTGGATTGTTTTCATACACAGTCTGAACAACCTGAAAAGTGTAATGAAGAGTGGACATTTTACTTTGCCACAGTAGCAGATTCATCCATTCTAACACATGAGTGCACCTTACCTGCTCTCCTGAAACCGAACCGCATCTCCACGGTGCTACTTTTAGGAAAGATTTGGCTCCTCACCATTGCCAAGTTACCTGGCTGACTTGATAGTGTATTGACTTTGCAGCATTATAAGCAGGTATTTTCAAAATATTATTTCCTAATAAGAAACTACAGGACTGAAAATTGCCCAGATATCTGCACACCTAATCCACAGCTGTGTTCAAACATACAGCCACCTGCTGCATCAATAGAAAGGCAGGAAACACCTGCACAGACTAGGAAATCAATGCAGAGTCAAATTAAAAATATAACAATGTGATACAATGTAAAGCACTGTTCAACACAAAAATATAAAAGGGATTGTGACAGCACAATGTGGGGAAAAAACAGAAGTGTAAAAAGACAAAGACCACAGTTCTGGGTTCTTGTTTTCTTGTGACCCACACCTGATCTAAAGAGAAGCTACAGGAGACAATGGTGGCACCATAAAGTACTAGAGATATTTCCTCCTTAACACTATACTATGTTCATAATAAATTGAAGAAAAGAAAGTTTGCCAAATATTTTCCTGTAACTCCAAAGGATGTATGTGGTAATAAATTGCTGGTTGTACTGGGTTTATTACTAGAGTCTATCTTTTATAGGAAAAGTCAGACTCAATTACCTTTAAGCACGCAAAAAAATGAAAACAAGGATGCAGCTTAAAAATATCTAAGTCCGTGGGCATCAGAATAATTCAATTATTACCAACATGTAAGATGCTTTAATAAATTACATAACTTAATTCTGATTCTTATTAAAATCTTAGTGAAAACTGAACTGAGAATTAACTTATTTCCTGCTTATTCACACTTGCCATTTTATTGGTTTGTTACTACATTGGCACCACTATAGTTATACTATTAATTTTCTGTTGTGTTACTGTATGAACTATCCACAAGAATTTTATAGCTTTACAGAGGCACTGTTGTGCAACTTTTAACCTGATTTCTTGCTCTTGAGATGTAAAGAGGATCAGTTCAGCACAAAGTAAGGAAAATAAAGCTGGGTCCCATGTCAACAACCTCCCCACACACAGCTTGTGTGTTAAAGAGAGACGTAGGAGCACAGTGATACAAAAATTTTAAGTCCCTTGAAAATATCCTAAAGTCTATTCCAGACTCACAGGAAGAAATATATGCATTTTCAGCATATTTAATAAGTGTAATAATTGAAATGCTTAGAAGTTAGAGTGATTAAAAGCTACATTTATCTTTTACACCACATTAGTGTACAATTACAGCTGGTCTAAAAATAGGCAAAGTTACTTATAGCTGAAAAGATCAAAAATTGTATAACTTGAGTGACTTGGTTTATTTTTAGTCCAGTCTTAAAAAGATCAAGAGTTCCACCAGATTAGGGAAAAATGTAATTGCTCTTGGTAGTCAAGCAGACATATTTTCTTGAACTGAAGACTAAAGCTGGGAACACACAAAAATTGCTATAAATAGATCATTAAATAATCTCCAATTTATGCAACTTGTCAATAAAAGACAAGTTGATTAACTCAGCCAAGAATAGTAACACTTTCTTTTTGGAAGTCATGCAAGCAAATTAGATCTGTCATACTTTGAAATGACTGTTTTAAAAAAAGCCAATAGTGTACATTTTCTCACTATATCTAATAAAACAAAATGTCTGTTTATCTATATTTAAGCATGCTACAGATGAAACAAACTTGCAATGAATTAACATAATCTGCAGAAAAACTCAATTTTCTGCCCTGCATGTGCAGGTGAATACACAGAACAGACTGATACCTCCCATTGCGAGTGTGGCTCAGTGTTTCTAAGCAACCTTGCTCCATCATCTTCTGTGACAAAAACAAGTGAAGAGTTTGAACTGCAGTCTGATAGAGCTGTGAATACTAATGACTAACCAAAAAAAGAAAAATCTAATCTCTCATTGAATTCTGAACGGAACAAAAAGAAGCCACAATTACAAAAATACTTATTAAACTGAAAATTCAAACAATTAAATATAATTGTGTCTTCAGTAATTATCCAAGAAATGAGAATTCAGATTTCAAACAACCAAATCAGGTAATTATTTCTTTCATATGCAGCACATAATACCCATGAACATATACATTCTCATAATCTGCAAGCACACAACTAGAGATGGCAACATTTCCTGGCCACAGAGTTTATTTTAATTCTGTTACCACTTCTGAAAAGCCAACCCATATCAGCAGGAAATTAGTTGCTCTGACCTCACCAGCCAGGTTCATCATGCACCATCACACAACAGTATTGAAAATGCAAATGCTGAAGGTATCATACTGCTATTGTGCCCCAAAAAGTAGCTTAAGTTACGTAATTGTTACTCATTTTCAGAAACTGAATTCTGACAGACTTGCAGGAACTACAAGACAGAGTAACAGGTCAGAAATTTGCTTACTATTCCTTGTTCACCCACTCTGAATATTGTCTAATACATAAGAAATATGTAAGGGGGGAGGCAAACCCCATGTGTCTTTTTACAATCATTGGGGGGATGGGAGGAAAATGCACATACCAATTCTCAGTAAAACTACGCAATTAGCAATTCAACAAAACAAAACCCTATTCTTTAGAGGAGCAGTAATTATACTGCTTAAGGCACTAAAAATGTCTCACAAGAAAATGAACATTTTTCCAGAAAATAAAGCAACCTTTGACAGTTTCCTGCTTACTAGAAATCTGAAGAAAAATTTGACTACTGTCATACCCCCTGGGCCTAAAAAAAATGTATCAATTGCTAATATTTTATCTTTAAAGGACAAAATCTCTGTGTTTGACTTTAACTAAGTTACAGGCTGCACTCTACTACTGCAGTTTGTCCAGGACAAAATAAAAACAAACTACACACCATCAGTAGTTTCAGGACTTTCTCAAAAGGAACTTGAAAATCTTACTGCCAAATACAGAAAACAAGAAGAGTAAAAGGAAATATAACAATTAAGGACATGTAGCTTAATTTTCTTTCCTATGTCAGAACACCGTGCTGCTGTTGCCCTTCAATTATTGAGAGATTCCCTCTGTCTGAATTACGGTGCAAACAAGACCAAAAGCCAAAGTCAATAGTACAGCTTCTATTTAACAGTAAGTGTGAGGAAGAGAGTGAGAAAGGAATAGGAAAGTGAGGGCAAGGGAGCAAAGAGGGTGCCAGAAGGGGACAAAAAGAAAGGAGAGTGAGCGAGACAGATTAAGTAGAACGATACCACCACCCATCATGGATCCAGCAGCATCCAGCTGGTCCTTCCTTCACCCTGGGCTTCTCGGTGGTGGTGGTCCTAGAGCTGAGCTGTTCTTCCAGGGGTACCATCTTTATACAGTCCAAGATCCAGGTATCCATGAAGCGTAGATGCCACTCCCATTACTTGGAGTGATGGGTGTGTAAGCAGTTGCTTCCTTTCCCAGTTTGCCACACTGGATAATTATTGTCTATATGTATTAACCAGGATGTGCAAACCAAACCTCACCTCTTTTCAGGCTTGGAATTAGCTCCTTTCTGTTACAAATTCCTCTCTTCTGCGCTTATCTCACACTCCTGATGGGGTGGCTTATCTCAGAGCAAGCTCCTTCTTGTGGCCTTTATAGTGTTGGAAGTAATTGTGATCTTTAATTCTCTGACAAGTGTCCACAGGGTTAATCAGAGCTGACAAGGCACAAGCACTACTCAAGGAATCAGTGCCATATCTCCACCTACAAGGACTGGACAGTTGCTTGCAGTTCTTAAATTTTTCACAGAATACTCTGAGTTGGGACTCACAAGGAATGTCAAGCATATCATAGGTTTAACTATTTACACTGGCTGATCTCAAGAAGAGGGGAGAAGGGGAAATCCATATGAAGTTACTTGGTTATAACATGCTAATAACAATTATTAACAAATTAAATACATTTTTCCCCCCACAACCTCCCTTAAGTGTTTTCTGTTTAACACATCCTTGATGACGTGAATATCTCCATGTTAATCTTGCAGACTGAGCCTTTGAGCCTGGCTGCATCTCAGGCACTCTCAGGCAATGTACCAAACACAAGAAGCAGGGGATTTGCTAAAATCACAGATGTTGTGCTACTGCTTTTTTAAAGACTTTGCTTCTACTCAACTGACATTTTAAGAGACAGGATTTAAGGACAGTCACAAAGTAGGTAAAAATGGATTTTGATTTTGCATACACAAGATTTGCCCATGGCCTGAAAATTCAGTCTATAAAATTCAGTATTATACAAACATACAAGATACAGTCCTAATACAGTCAAAATGCTTTTTTGGAACAACTAATAGATTTTTGCCAGGTAGCAGAGATTTTCAGTATATTTTTTACAGCAATATGTAAGACAACAAAGCATTCTGCTGGTGCAACATAATTTCAAATGTATGATAAATTGAAAATGGGATGATCTGGAAGAAATATATATATATATATATATATATATATATATATATATATATATATATATACACTTTCACTAACAAAATTACATATCAAAGGCTTACTCACATAAAAAAAAAAATCTTCCTTCCACCATAGTATCACTAAAGCGCATATCAAAATACTGTAAAAAAATGCTTTAAAAGAGCATAAAGCATATATATCAGCCATTTATGAAAAAGTTCTTTTACAGTTATTAGTTTTATGCAACATTACCTAGAGATGGATATGTAAGTTATCATATTGATCTCCTCTCCAAAATTGAAAGCAACACAGACTAGAGAGAGAGGATGCACAATGAATTCATAAACTATGAAATTGCAATCTCTTTACCATTTTGCTTTTCTCAAACTATACAGGATTTTTCTTATAGCAATAGGGACTCTAGTCAAGGAGCCACGAAGCTGGATCTAAGGGAGCAGTCAGGTTTTCTGGGATATAAATGTGAAATAACAAACTAGTGGCTGACTTCTAAAACACTTCTTTTCCCATAAAACATCTAATGAAGCTGTCTAGAAGATAAAACTTTGCTAATAAAATTATAAATCACCCTTTTGGCTCCAACAGGGGTCACTTGAAAGGTTCTCCACATCTTTCAGAAGAGACTTACTTCTACAGAAACTGTTATCTTTGACAAAGTGCTGTTAAGATGAACCAATAAAACAAGCTAGTCAGGATTTGAAGTGATAGATAACTTTTATTAGGCTACCCCGTTGTTAATAATAACAACAATAATAATAATGATGCTTCAGTGAAGATAAATCCTTCTTCAAGTGTGAAGCAAAAGCCAGCTTTTAATCGAATACAGAAGTACAAATAATCCTCACTTCTCATTTTTAATTTCTATGTAGAATAAAGTAGGGATTTTTTCCATTATGTAAATTTCATTTTGCAACACTTCATTAGTCCAAATAATGAACAGATCATGCAAGAGTACACAAGAAAGCTTAAAAAACTATAGAAACTTTTCCACAAGGGTTCTTTTACTTTTCCACACTGAGTTCAAGAAGCATTTAGACAATACTCTTGGGCACATGGGGATGGGGCTCTGCAGGGCCAGGAGTTAGACTGATCCTTGAGGGTCCCTTCCCACTCAGCATCTTCTGTGACATTGTGAACACAACCTGGGATCCCTCCTGGGTGCCACAGAACCTCACACTGAGGCAGGAAGGCATTCTCCACCCCAACCATTTCACATCTCTTTGGTGAGGTCCAATTGTCCTTCTCTCCACAATGTGCAGAGCTCTTGGACATAATACCCCTCACAGGAAAAATGCAACCACATGGCAGTCCTCTCTCTCCCTGCCTGCTGTGACTCAGTACAGATGGCAAGCAAGATAGGATTAACCAAAGAGGCTCAAGTATGTCTTGCAGTTAGGAGATAATCACCAATTACTGCTTCAGACAAATCTGATTTAGTTTTACTGAAGAAGAAGAATTGTATGAGGAGGAGAGAAAGGGGGAAAGAGACCCTAGGATTTTGATAAAGCAAACTGATTTTCCACTAAGAAAATCAAATTTTATACTTGAAGTGTTCTCTCCTGATTAATACCACTGTATTTTCTAAAGAAATTCTCAACTAAATTGAGTTATTGATCAATTCAGGGGTTTATTTAATTCACTGCTGGCACCCATTTCTCTTTATCTAAGTATTTATATAATAAAAATAATACTAAATGGTCATCACCATAAAAGCTGAGTGCTTTACAAATTCTAAGAGGTATGTAATAAATGACTTCCTTGTTTCATTGAAAGTCTTGTCTAAAGCAAGTTTCTCTATAATTAGATGTATAGACAATGAATAAGAAATACACATGGATTTGCACTGTTTGATAAGAAATACCTTGTTTAGAAGTATATTTCTATCAAAAATCACTAGACCGTTTACTTTAATTTTACTTAAATTTGACATTAACTATTACTGCATATCTTCACATTATAAAGAACAAAAAAGAAAAATAAGAAATATTTGAGGCATTCTAACATCTATTCTTCATGAGATTTAAATTAAAATAAATCTTTAAGGGAAGAATTTACAGATCACTATTATAAGCCAGTTGTTCCAGGTAACTTCCTATAGATATCACACTAATTTTCAGACAAGTTACAAATATCATATCTTTGGAGCAACAGAAAAGTTGTGGATGCTTCATTCCTGAAAGTGTTCTATATCAGGTTTAATGGGGCTTTGAGCAACCTGATCTAGTGAAAGATGTCCTTGTCCATGGCTGGGAGCTGGATTAGATGACCTTTGAAAGTTCTTTCCAGCCCAAATCATTCTATGATTCTGTGATTTTGTTTTATGACACGATATTTTCAATTTCTACAACAGCAAGAGCCTTTCAAAACCACTGGTTGTTGACCAAGACTGTAGAGCCCACCAATCCCATGATGAGAGAAAGAGCAGCCCAATATTGGCCATCAGCACTGTAGGGTGGAAATCTGGGTCAGCAAAGAAAAATAAAAGCCCATGTTAAATCTTTAATGGAAGTATATAAAACTTCCATTGTCCAAAAAGATGTTCACATCATCCTCTCCATGCTTACTAAGATCATCCAGTGGTGGACTTGGCTATGCAAAAATAATCCTCCCAGACATAACCAGTAAATTCATTCATCACCAATCAAGCACTGGGCTAAAATGTCCTCAAGAATCATAAACAGTATTAGAGTCTTAATTGTATCCTCAAAAACAAGCAAAAAATAAGAAGAAGAGCATATCATAGAAAACAAGATTCCACATGTACACTTTTAATTTTATGATGTTCTGATGCAACACACATTCATCAAGTTAGAGGAGGACAAGTAAACAGCAGATTCACAGACTGAATGAGATGGGAAGATCTATATGTGGGCAAAATCATCTTCCAATTCTAAAATAGACTTTAATATACTACTGAATGTACTAATATACATACAAGGTACAAAAACCCATTATCATTTTCACCAGACACATAATTCCTATTTATGATACACAATGTTGTGTATCATCTGTAATCACCAATTTAGATTATGAAAACCCTCAAGCAGTGGAACCAATAAATCATAGAACAGGTTAGAGCTATTAGAAAACATTAATTCTATTCTCAAAGCTAAATTACATTTTGCAATTTCTATCAATGGGTTTGAATGGAACCTTGAAATGATTAATGTTTTATCAGAGATAGCCTGGGCAGTGTACACAGAAGCTGCCATTTAGAATTTAATGCTGGTGATGTGTTAGTGACCTAGTAAAAACTGATAGACTTATCACCAGTCCCAGCACTGCTGAGCACAACAGATTGCAGAAGTAAACCATGGATTTGTAATTAAGTCTGCAAGCTAGAAGGCTCAATATTTGGTGGTTGACGTGAGGTACTGCCAGCCACAGCTCCGTAACAGTCCCAATACACTTGTGCCTGGGAAAAATTCCCTTGTAATTGGTATCAGCATAATTGAAATGTATGCATGTAACTCAGGTGTGTGAATGAAGGCTCCTTCTGCTGTCAGATGAACTTCAGGGAACAGAAGCTCAGAGCCCACCTCAGCAGTGCTCTCCATTTACTGTCTGCTCATGTCCTCACACTCCCCAAGTAAGAATAAAAACTGTTAAATCACATGGTGCAACTACTCCTGTTAGACTTCCCTACCCAAGAGGACAGTTGCACAGAAGAAAATACCAGACTTTTCTTCCCAAGCACCTGCTACAAGAAGGTAAAGAAGAAGTATTTCAATACAGAAAAAGTGAGGTATCAGTAGCCCATGCTTGCAGACAACTCCTTATTGTAAATGACTTAAAAAGCAGTAAAACAAAGATCAGAACAGCGTCTACATCTTCTGATCTTGAGTATCTACAATGGACCTTTCCTAAAAGTTATATTTAAATAGAGCAGCCAAGCTGCCCAGTGCATAGCAGCATGACCAACATAAAGAGAGAATGAAAAACAGTCAGATGTCACAAGCACTGGAGTATACTTGGAAGGAAAAGGCAAAATATAAACATGTAAAAATAGGAAGATAAGTAATCCCGTATCACAGCATTAAAAATAAATTGAAGTCTATAAACTCTGAAGTAAGCCACCTGAAGAGGAACAAGACATCTCCAAATAAACAACATTTATTTCAAGCCTCAATAAAACATACAATAATGATTCAAGCCATGGTTCTTTTGCAACCTTTAGAATACACTGTGAAGGATTCTTCACAACTAATTGGTGGTCTGCTTAGATCATTTAAGTCCAATACAGAATACGTATACAGATAGTGTATGTAAAGGGAGAAATATGGTGTTCTGCTAAAGCCATTGATGGATAAGATTATTGTGGTCAATCAGACCACTGTCAAAAATGTACCTATATAAGGATTACTAGTAAAAACAATTCTTAGTACATCACTGCTTCTTTCATCTACTCCTTGGCTAACAGCCATCCCCACAAAAATTTAGACAGAAAAAAAGTTTACTCTTTTTTTTTAGGTTGTAGAGGACTAAAAAGCTCTGCAGTAGCAGGAATCTGATCATTTGTTTTCCATTACAGGAAAATTAATAGGTGAGCCACAGATTATTAAATTATCATTTTCATCAAAATCTTCTACTTTGAATAAGGTTATTACCCTAAATAAGAACAGGGAGGAGAAAAAAAATAACACTTCTGACTAACAAAAGTTTTTATGAAACCATAGCTGCTTTTTCTCACAGTTCTGTGAGAAAGACAAGATTAACTTCTTTTAACTTTTTATTACTATTTATTTGCACTGCTTCCTTCCCTCAAGTCTTTTTTTCTTCTTTCATTACCTGATTTCCTCCACTAGTGAAACACACACCCAGACAGGCAGCACCTTCCTTCCCACCCTTGTTCCAGGGTATCTGTTGTTGTAAAGCAGCTCAGTAGAAAGAAGTGTCAGTGTAATTCAGCCCCCACCAGCCCCTCCAGTGCCCACTGTCCCCAGCTCATGTCCTGCACTGCTGAAACTGGCCAGGTGTCTCCAGCTGAAATAAACATCTGCACAACAGAGCTGCTGCTCAAACCTGACCTCCTCCAACCCTCTTTGGTAGGCTGTTACACAGAAACTCAAACTCCAAATGTTTAAGCCTAATTTAATGAGAACAACTCCCAAAAGCATTTTTATTGTGAAAACCATAATTTTTTATCCTAATATGTAATTATGTGAACGTTGCCTCTTTTTTTAAGTCCTTTAAGATTAAAGAGCTTATTGCAGCTTAAATCCTTGAATTTGCAAAGTTACCAGAAGGACTGACAGCAAGTTGCAGAGAATCTCGGAGGGGGACAGAAAAAAAAAAAAAATAAAATCCCAAGTGAAATAGAGACCCCCTGTCAGATCACATATGAATTTTCTTAAATAAGTGGTAACGATCTCTGAAGACCAGAACATCTCTTCTGTTCATAAAAATCAAAGCCTAACCAAAAGAAAACACAGAGTTTTGGTGGTTTCAGCAGTATGATTACTTTTGTAAAATGCCTTGTTGCCACTTGCTCCAGTACATTTCATCAAAGTATTAAATAGCTGCACTGTACTTGGCATACTAAGCCTATCTGACTTACACTAGTCACATTAATTTAAAAGTAATAAACCCAAGCAGACAAAGTCACATTTCTTTTGTTCAGGAAATAAAAGTGCCTTCAGCAATAGTCAATCCATATAGATTACTTAGTGGAAATCTAACCATAATCTCATTTTACTGTATCTCCTAGAAAAGCTTCAACTTTAAATCAGCTTCCAGGGAACAAGTCAACCAACAGTTCATGTAAGAATTTAGGAGACAATAGCATAAGTTAGAACATACACAGGCGTGAGTATATATCTGTACTAATTATATATGTACATGTCATATAGACACTATTATCAATTACTTAAAGATCAAGGAGAAACTGTGGAACATACGTAGGAATACAACTACACAAAAAATGTTTCATTGTACACATTTGTTTAGCTCAGTTAAAGCTGCTCTTGAAGCTGTAAGGAAATCCTTGTTATTACAAAAGCCAAGAAAGGAAACAGTTCAAATATAAGGCAAAATTAACAATTTAATAAAATCATAAAATATATTTAAATATAAGGAATAAGAAAATTATAATTTCTTTTCAATCAAGTTTCATTAAAAGGAAGCAAAATTTAGACATTTGCAACACAAAAGAGTCAAACAGATGTATGAAAAAGATCAGTAACACAAAGGTCAAAACAGGATGATGGAAAATAATGAGGTCTTTCTTTTCTTTACCCCCACAATTAAAATTTAGCAACAATATATAACAAGTGCTTGGTCAAATTATTATTTTGACTGGTAATACCGTAACTTCCTGGCAATCCAAAGTTTCCATAATGTAGAGCTAAGAAAAGATGGTGACTTTACTATCTGGTCTTCCTCAGTGAGGAGAAAATGGGGAAAAAAAGAAGTATTTTATCTTGTAAGGTGATTTCACTCTCTCATTTTTCAAAATCCTCAAAGACTAACCACACACAACATTAGCAACACCTCTACAAGCCTGGAAGCCTGGGAAAGTGCCAAGAAGGATCTGTTTCCTATTGCAATCATTTCATCCCATTCAAACCCAGACTCCGCAAAGCATTTAATATTCAAGGTTAAATTTCAGTTTAAATAGTTGCAATTAAATGAACGTAACTGTTCCTTGTTCAAGTTCTTTGCTGAACTGTGTCTACAGGGAGGAAATCACATATCTTATGTATACAGAAATACATGGAAGTCTTCTTTAGAAAAAAGATTACAGTAGGAGCAGGCACAAGTACAGAAACCGCCCATCATTTCAGGGTACCCTCCAAAAGCATCCATCGTTACATGAAATAGAAGGGATAAAAGGACCTGGATGTCAATACTTAACTATGGTTCTGAAGTTCACAGTCTCATGCATTTGGGCAGAACTATGGCTGCTGAGGCTTAATAACATGCTTTAATTCTATTCAGTTGGGAAATTAAATTGCCTCATTTACTATGATTAGATAAATAATACTCATTGCACATTTGCTTAGAAAAGACAAATTTCTGATAGTGTGCAGTTACACAGGTTGAATAAATGATGGTTTTAATCACAGCAATGCTTTCTTGTTTCCATCTTGTAGTGCAACCTCTCTCAGCTGTGTGACCCACACCTCTGACCCACTCAGCAGCTCAGGAATGGGAGGGAGAAATTGCCCCTCTTTAGAGCTGTGCTACTGACACTGCAGCGTTTGAGGCACAAGCAATTTAGAGCGACTCATCTTCAAAGTCAGCCATGAAATAAGACAGTTTTGATCATTTTCAGAGGTTGCATAAAGCTACTCACTCCCAAGGAGAAGAGCTGGGACATGTGGCAGGTTCAGTAGTATCTGACACACAGCATGATATTTACATTTTCATAGAGACACCAAAAAAATAAAGGCGACCCATTTTAGAAGTGTCTCTGTTACGTTTCCAGCTCTGAGAAAGGAAAAATATACTGTCCTTCCTGATACGATTCTTAAAAAAAAAAAATCCACATGCTTTGTGGTTTTTAATTATCATGATGCTTTTCTAAAAAACTGCAATTTTTTCTGAGGTAACTTATTTAGGAAATATATTTTCATTGCCTAGACTTAAATGACAGAGTAACAGGGATGTCCTGTAGCCTGTCTGAGGCTGCAAACACAGGGTGTTCTCTGAAGGCCATGGGAGTCACCCAGCATCCAAAGCTCAGCGCTGCCTGCTGGGGTGGCCACACCACAAGGACTGTTGGGAATGTCAAAAATGCTTCCTCCAAGCAGAACAGTGGCCCACCTAAGTGTTTGTGTATGGGTCACTCCATTAAAGCCTGCCCAGTGCGTGGTACAGGCCTGGACACCACAGAGACCACCTGATCCTGGAGACCACACATAAGGCAGCACACCTACGACAGCCTGTAGGGCTGGGCAAAGATCACTGACATTGCAAGAGCTTGCCTGCTTTCATCCACTTACTTGCTTGACTCAATAATATCTGAGAGCAGTTTTGAATTTAATTTCCTTTGGTTTAAACACGAACATCTTCTAAAAGAAAATCACACTTAGAAAAAGCCCACTGTAGCTGGTGCTCACAGATAAAATCTCAGCTAAGCGCACAAGACGGCTCTACTCATGACACCACGGCTTCCCCCCAGCAAGCATCAGTACAATCTCCCTGCAAGTGTTTGATACCCTCCCAACCCCTGCATGGCTCTCAACAAGCCCAAGCAAGGTCAGTAAATAACCTTCTTCAAGTAATATCCTGCCTGAGCAGGAAGCCACGGTGAGGCAGAGCCTTGGATAGCAGAGAACACACACAGCCTGCATATTTAGATTGTATGTACTCCATCATGTGTGTACTATTTGGAAGTGTATGCACTCCCATTATCACCAAGTGGCAGCAGGATGGAAGCACAGACACCCAACAAAGCAGCACCTAATAAAAGCAATGGTCAAGAGTCGGAAACAGTAGCAGCAGAGGGAAAAGCCACCCAAAAGAACATTCTGCATGTACGTGGGCAGAAATTCACTTGCATGCTAAAGGGTTTTTATGATTTTGATGATTGCCCAGGAGGCACTCCTTTTTCCTTATGGAAAGAAGAAATATTTAAGCTTCTTACATTTCTAGTTGTCAGCATACACAACAGAATGTTCAAAAACATATATTTAGACCCCTACACAAAACAACCGGAGCATACATACCCCAAAACGTTTTGGTTCATTAGGCCTCAAAGAAAAGCATTTGTACAATCCATTCGAGATAAAAATGGAAAGATACCATGTGAAAGAAGTCAAGTTAAGACCTGCCAACTAATGCTGAGAAAGCTGAAACAGAGGCAATTCTCTTATTATATACTGTATTAAATATTTTCTTCTTCTGAGTTGTCAAGACCTGTCAAAGCATTTTTTTCTTAGCAATACCCCACTATAAATTATCTACCACATATTTAAAACTAATACATATATATACACACACACACAAGTAAGGCTTTCCATACATCTCTACTGTTCCAGATTCTTCAGTTTCAATGTCTCACATAGCAGACAGATGTACAGACCATTTTTCTTTTGCTGTACAACCTCAAATATAATAAGTCTTTATGGCCTGAAATATGAGCTTTTAACAACATCTGTGCAGTTAGAAAATATAACTCAGCTTCCTAATCATTGTATGGAGAAAGACTCTTTTCAAAAGTACTACCTATTGTAAATACATATTAGTGGCACAATGTTAAAATGATTATATTTTTATTTAATTACAATCCACTCTACATGACAGTTCAGGTAGCCTAGATCACAATTAATCTTGATTAGCGAAACCTGCAGCATTGTACTGCTCAGAGTAATCAGGATGATTACACAACATATGATCTTTATGTTTCTGTTTTGTCTCCACAGTGGTTATCAGATACTTATCAATTTTCTAGCCTGGAAGAAAGGTTAGACAGGATGGCAACACAGGAACCAGCTAACCTGAATACATTTCACTTGGGCTGCAGAAAAGCCATAAAACCAAACAGATTGAATATGCAGGGCTTCTAATATTTATGGTTTTGAAATCTGATAGAACCTATAGAAACTGTTATTTAGAAATAACAGCAAGTTTTAGTACAATGTTTAATTTAGATTATAATTTCCCGTACATATCATCAGTTTCTGGGGCATGTGGATTTTATTTCCCTCTTATGCCAAGTACAGCAGACACTTTTACTAATAATGGTATCAAAATTGATACAACAGGAAAGCAGATAAAAGAAAGTAATCTTTTCAAAGGCGAGAAAGTGAGGAAGAGACTAGGACCAGATAATAAAAGCTCCTGAGTAAGAATGAAGAACTGGAACTACGTAGATAAAGAAGCCAAGAGGAGAGCAAGGCAAGATGGAAGAGGCTGGAAGGGAGCAAGTGGAATATATGTAATTCAGTAGAAAAGGGCAGAAAAATCTTCACCAGCCAACACTTGAGCTCTTCCACAGTCAACAACTGAAAATATTCCTCTTGTGTACAGCACTGGTTAAACATGAGGATTATTTCCTGCTTGCCTGCATGGAAAGTGAGACTGAAGGAAATATTCAACTTCTACATGTTACACCATTAGCAGAGCTTTGGCAGTAGAACTAAGCTCTCCCCAGTCAGCTAAAGCCAAATACGGTTTCCAGTTTGCATTTCCCAGCCACAAGAAATTACACTCAAAAAGGAAAAATCTTAAAAACTACTGTGTGGAAGCTTAAAATGTGCATAAAAAGCTTTAATTCTAGCATTGCATCATGGAAGTGCTTCATTTGGCTACATAATTATTTTAGTCCTATTTTGTAATTATTATCACTCTATTAGTACCTATAGATTATTTATACATAAAGGTAGAGAGTTGTAAGTTTGTGCACAGGAGGCAAACAAACAAAAAAGTCAATAGTGAATGACCAATTTTGCTACAGTCTGATGTTTTTAGGTAGATATATATATCTATACGTATGTGTCATGTATTATGAAAGATGAACACAAATACCTGTTCTTTAAATTAAGAGAATAAACACTGAATATCTATATTCTTTTGTGTCTATATTCCAAATTACTTTTGCAAGCAATATTTTTCCCAGGAAATATTTATATCATAGACATGAAATGCATCAATAAAATTCTGTATTATTTTCGAGCATGGCCTGACATAAAAACAGCATTAAAAGCTTCTTCTTTCCTGCCCTTAGCTGAACCTCAGAACTTCCAGTAGTACGTTTCTGCATTTATGATCTAATCAGCAGGGTCAACAAGAGCCACTGACCATGAAATGGAAAGAACCATTTCAGTGGTTATATAATGACACCTCAACGTGCTTCTCGTTAATCAATTACTGCCATTAGCAAGCCTCCGAAGAAGGAAGAATTGCAGTGACTCTGCAATTAGGCAGCTAACTACAACTGTCACTATGAAACAAAAAATCGAAAAGACAAAACAAACAAAAAAAAAAAAAAAAAAAAAAAAAACCAAAACCCAGCAATCTAAGGAAATAGGGAAAGAATTAAAAAAAAACCCAAAAAAACCAAACAAACCAAACAAACCAAAACCCAACAATCTAAGGAAATAGGGAAAGAATTAAAAATCACAGAGAAGCAATTACTCCACAGATGCTCAAGTCCCAAGCAGCCTGGTAACTTACAGCTATGTAACTGTGTTAGCAATTTAAAGTTCCTTGAGAAAATGCTGTAGTGGTGTCACTGCAAGTAACATAAAACAGATGTTAAATATTTTACCAATATATGCATTATATATTATGTACATTCCCTGAAATTTCATTTTTTTAAATCTATCCAATCACAGTATGTCATTTAGTTTTGCTTTATTTTTAGAACTTTTTTTTTTTTTTTTACTTCCATCCTACCAGGGACAACAGTTTTATCCATATAGGAAATTTAGCGTGCAAATTCTTGTAGTGAAACAACTGTTCAATGAGATGGTATAGTCCAGGTCTGTGCCAAAAAAAAAAAAAAAGCACAATATATAGGAGTTTAATAGGTTTTTTCCACTTTTTATCATTTTGCTAATCCTCATTCATCTGCAAGCTAATAAATTAATTCATGTTAATTACATAATTAGAATTAAAACTCCTCTGACCAGGGATTTCATTTCTGTAAAGTGCTGATCTCATTGACTGCGCCCTATAAATGATAATGACAAAGCTTGATGACGAACAGTGACATTAGAACATCAGAACAATGTGCTCTTCTGGGAACATCACAGTTAGTATATCACATCTTAAATATTGCAGTAAATACACCTTCCAGAAAGCAGCCAATTTCTACAAACCTCAATGGCCTCTGCAATAATACAGAAGGTTTCTTTACCCTAGCAGTCAAGGCACCATTTCTCAACCTCTGCTACACTTATCAGGATTTCCCACCAGCAACAGCCTACACCACCTCCAATCCCACCTCCAATCAATAAACTGGAAACCAATGTAAAAATTACAGTTATGTATGTGTTATTGTCAGAGACAGCATGACAGGAGCTCTCCCTATTATGTCTAAGCAGATACACAGAAACACACACTCAGGCACTTAGTACTACTCTCACCACAGCCCTCAGCACAACAGATGTTTTGAAACAAGTTTTCTTCATGTCAACCTTGAATTCAAAATCTGCCAACACCTGCAGACAAGACTTGTCCTATGTGCTTTGTAAAATAGTGCAGCCAAACAAACCTTGCAACAGAAGCACTAACTCTAATATTAATTTGACCCAAAAAGCCACGCTGCTCCAGAACACAGCACGCAAGACTGCTGCTCATCTTCCTCTTATGTGCTCTCCCCGTCACTCTCCTGCTGCTGCCCGTTTCATTGCAAGCTACATTTTAGCTCCTACTGAGATTCAGCAAATTATCCCTTGGGATCCTCCATCTGCCACAATAGATCTGTGACAAATGCAAGTATTTGAATTGCTTAATGGCACAAATCAGTGCGCCCTCTGATCAAGACTAAAACTCTCTGATCTTTTGTAACTGAATTATCTATTGTATTTGGTTTATTCATAAAATATGAAAATAGGCAGCTATTCCCATACATGTTGTTATTACACCTCTTCAGCAATGAATGATTTTTCAATTCAAACTATTGTACTGAAGTAATTTTCCATAGTGATGTCAGGGCTCCTAAAGAAGGGTAGTAAAGATGAAAAGTGAATTTTAGAAAAGCAGAAACATCATTCAGTAAAAGCTACAAAACTCCAGGTTGATATAGACAAGAAATATCCAAAATGTCCCAAATCCCTGGTAAGGAAAAGCTGATATTCTCTACAAGTAGTAGCACTTTTCTGTACATCTTCCCATGTGTTGCCTTTGTTCTGTGTTAATGAAAGATCCCATGCAAAGATAACAATTTTCACCCCGGGTACCTTAAGGAAAAACCTGCTGCTTTTCTCACATTCTTAAAAGAACACCTAACGTTCTCCCCAAGGGTAGAATTCTGCTGCTCCGTTATTTTTGCCAGCTTCTGAATTGAAAGATGTTCCCTCTTGTTCATGTGGCTGGGTGGGAAAGGCACACAGCCAAGAGAAATGAAAATATATCCACACCCTGCTCAAAATAAAATCCCATGACATGGATAAAAAGAAGGGGGAGAAAAGACATCCAGAAAACTACTATTGTTTTTCTATTTAATTAAAATTCTGTTAAACTCAATTCTCTGTTTTCTAACAATGGAAGCAATAAATATAAAGCAAAAAGTCATTAATAAATCTTATAATTGAAAAATAAGGTGGCCCAAAACTTAGGAAGCTAAATTGATGCTTCAGAGAGCATTAAGATCAGGAGTTTTGGGGTGTGATTTGCAGACCCCATCCTTGCACCCAGGTTAGTTCCAACACCCTTGCTTGGCACTGAGGCCAGCCGGCTTTGCACCGGAGCAGGTAAATCCTTACATGATTTCTTCTGCTGGCCAGAATTAACAGAGACTGTTAATTTCCTAAAGAGCAGCAATAACACAACTGAAAGGACTGTCTACAGTTATCAGCTGACCTTTCATTAGCTGCAGATCTGTAACAAAAATATTTCATTACCCAATTAGGTTTTTATAAAAGTACACGTCACAAAAGGCCACGACACCTAAATAAGGGTACTAGAGGAATTAGAAGTATACAGATCCCTAAGAATAGGAAGAAATATGCAAGTATTTAATGCTCAGAACCTCAGGTGACTCATAAATCTTTGTATTAAGCCATCTGCTCAGCTCTCTTCTCCACTAATTCCGTACTTATGTCAAATTATGCTCCTTAGTTATTTTTGTAAACAAGGAACCAAAATTTTGTCCAAAAGGTATGGCACTCCTGGTGTATGTGCTTCCCAGCCTGGAAGAAATGTCACTGGACATGTGGTTACTGCTGTGGCTCAGAGGAATCAGAGGAGGAACATGAATCTCCACCTTCTGGTGAAGGTTCACAGACATGTCCACCAAGGCTGGGGCAGACTCTATTGCATTAAGGGAACTGATGGCTTCAAGACCCTGCAAGCCAAAGGAAATGCAGCACACTCATTCCTGTCAAAAAGTTTTTGATGCTAAACAGTCATACTTAGGATGCTTGATTGCAGGAGGCAGTAGGAGGACAAATAAATTTGGCTGCTAGCTCGTTTAAAAGCAAATCCATTTAGTACTGACAAACAGACCAAGAGTATGTACATATTGCAGAGTGGCTGGCACTCAGAATTGTTCAGCCTTCTCAGAGAAAGTGGCTCTTTGTCGAAGAGAATTTTGGGGGGTTTTTTAGAGATTACTGCCATAGTATATAACCACAGCCTAGGACAGACATAATGCTGAGCTTTTTACTATCTTAATTTGCACATTAATCACTAATATCAGCCAGTTTTCCTTAGAGCTTTTTGGTTTTCCTTCGTAGGTTTTCAGAAGAAGCTCCAGTTTTCTGATTGTTTTGAAAGCTTAAGAATGCATGTAGTAAGGCAACAAACCTCAAAAGAGAAAATGAGAGAAACAAAAGAAAGCCTTTGCCTTCTCCATTGAGAAAATTAATTTTAGCAGATCAAGTCTGTACTCCAGACAGATATTCCTCCTGTTCCCAGTTTAGCTGCTTCCAAATTTTCCCAATGACCTTGCCTAGATTAAATTTACAGCCAAGCAATCTTATCTTTTAAATCAACAAATTGGATTAGTGATACTCTGAGCTGGGAAGCAGTTTTCACACACCTACCAAATTTGGACCAAAAAACATTTCTAAATTCTCTTCAATTTAGCTAACTACTTGCAACATCCACTTTCAGAAAAGATCATAATTAGATACAAAACCCAAGCTGAGACATCACTTGAGAACTGCTACAAAATCCTCATACATACACAGATAAATAAAGACATTTCTAAAACAGCAGCAATGAAAGTGATGCTATTGAAAAGGTGTAAAAAGCACTCACCACTATCACCAAGTGGAACTAAACCTACAAAGAACGAAAACCAACCCAAGCCCAGAGGAGCTGCCATTTTATTTCATCTTATAACTGGTCCATATTTCTTCTTATGCAAGGTTACTGCTGGGAAGAACATAGAAGGTTTGCATACATTTTGAATTCCCTAGCCTTTTGCATATTAAATATTAATATGTGGAAGATCACAAAGAAACAAAATGTCAATAACTAATCACAGTACAGATAAAGATTTATTTCAGTACTAATCACCATTTCAATACTTTGCATATCAAAGGCCACTAAACACCCTGTTTTCGAAAGAAGCACAGTTTTGTAGAGGGGGAAATTTATAGAAGCAAGCATGCAGATTAAGCCTCCTTTTTTTGGAAGTTGCTCCATCACTTTTCTCAACTGCCCTTCAGGTGAATACTGGACAGCAGCTGGTCACCAAAGAATGGGATGGTGAGGTTCTTGTTTTTATCTTTCACAATTTATTTGTAAACAAATAAGAATAAATAAATAACAGTAATAATTAATTACACTCTACATGGATATGGAGAGGAGAAGAATGGGATTAGGAAAAATATTTCTTGTTGCAGTGCAAACAGCAGCAGCTGGAAGTCACTGCAAGGCCATGTTTCAGTAAAGGCTGTCAATGATGTGAGACTCTGAAGATGCTCTCTGCCTTCCCTTTGTTAAAAGATTGTAACATGGCTGAGGTTGAGGAGAGGATTCACCTATTTGAATTGAACCATATTGAATCATATTATGACTGTGCTTTCATGCACACAACTACTTCTGAATTTCAAAGTTTTTTCTTCATTGTTACTTACATATTTGTCTTAGAACTATGGATTTTCACTGAAAAAACTGCAGAATCACACCACAGTGCTAATAGTTATAAACATACATTTCAATAAGATAGTTACAAGCTGTTTCTCTATAAAACTTATTCATATCTTGCATGTGTCTAATACACACACTAGACATACTAGTTTTAACAAGCAGAATGCTCTTTACCACTAGTGTCATGTATGAAACATTTCCTATATATTTTTAACAGCAGTGTTAAAATTATATTCCTGTCACAATGTTCTTCTCCATAACTTAGCATGAATAAGCTGCCTATGATTTTTCATCCACCTTATTCAGAAAAGCCCAACATCATGGCCATTTTCCATACATACAGCTCAAGTGAAGGGGTTCTATTTTGCTTACTAAATTTGGGAATAGGACCAGAAAACTGATACACATTTTATCACGAAGAAGACGATGAGTTGGCAAGTTCTGTTTTAATATTTCAAAATGTTCTGATTACTGACAAAAACTGAATAGAAATGACTGAAAGGATCACCTTCTCTGAGACCCTGATGCCATGCAGGCAAGCATTGCTCAGACCATATGATGAGCTGCTGCCTGTTTCCAATCCTTATGTCCTCCTACTTAAAGTTAAAAAAAATAATAATAATTAATTAATTTTTTTTTTTTTTTAAGAAAAAGCTGGTCAGATCAAAATCTTTCCATTCTGAAGACACCAAGACTCCAGCAAGTCTTAAGTTCTTTAACAGGAAAAAAGCCATAAACTGTAAATTTTGTCAGGTCACTATGAGGAAGATCAGCTATTTGCACCTGCTCAGCCACAGTTCTTTACTTCAGAAATACCTGTGCCAGGAATTCCAGCTGCACCTGCAGAGCAACATCTGAACCATTACAAGCTGAGGAATACTTCAGCATAGGCTTGCCACAGAATGATGCTCTGTGGATTGACTAGCCTGTTGTGGACACGCACCTTTGTCTTTAATCAATGCTTTGCATAAATCCTTCCTCTATCCATGCAGACATGTCCAAAAATGCATTACCTCTGTCCCCTCATCTTTACAGAAACAGTCATGAATATTTCAAGATGACAAATCAAAAAGGATATTTTGTATCTTAGTCAAAGGAAAATTCAGTAGTCAAATTCATGATAAGGTGTGGTCTAACAGTAAACTATTGATCTTACTGAGTTACAGCCAGTTACTACCTCAATCTTATCTTAATTAGTACAGTTCATCTTCAGAAGATCCAGCTGGAAGGCATCATGCAATGTTCAGATGGGACATAACAATATATAGATATAGCTGCAGAGAAGAAACACTGGTGGGCAAGGGGGAACTGACAGTTTTATGCACATTTTTCAAATTCTGGACACAAATTTTACATACACGTTTAAGCCAGTACTCCTATTGCAATTAGCTGACTTTGTCTCACTACCCTGCAGAGAAAGGAACAAAGTGAACATCACACCAACAATGCTGTTTTCAATCCACCCATTTGGAAGCATCAGAAATTTTGTTCTGATCATAGCTGTACTCACCTGCCTAGTGGTACCTGTTTCCCTCAAAAGGGATGGAGGCTTCATACTCCACCTCCAACTCACTAGCTGCAAACTCCTATCTGGCCACAGGGCCTCTGCCCAAGGAGGTTACTTGTAACTGCAGATTGTGCTGAGTTTGAGTCCTTGCCAAACCTGGAGCCACAATTCTTCGTCCTATGAGGGACAGATCAACACCTTTGCCACCCATCTTTTCCCCAGATGCTTCTTTTGAGAATGAGGCATACTCAGAAAACTTCACTACGGAGTGCAGGAGGACACACACAAATGCCATTGACCACTACATGCCCTTCCACCCTCAGGACACTCTTTGAGGTCTTTTGGTATTCAAAACACGGTACTGTGAGTAAACTGGAGTAGAACTGAAAAGCCAAAAAGTTACCGAGGCTTGTACCTAATGATACAGTTCCCATTTCTGGCAACCACCAAAACTGGTTATTTCCAAAGTCACAAATACAGGCATGACTTATGGCAAGGCTCACCATGCTGGGTTTCCAGTTAACTTCACCTCAGTGCAATGCCAAAAAATAAAACTGATAAAGGATCAACATAAAATGAGAATATATATGTTTGGACAAGGCACTGTTTGCCAATGTAACAAAAGACTCCCAGGGTAAATTTCACAAACATCATTTCCCCTGCAATGTCCATGCTCAAATGAACTCCTCCTTCCTGTATTTTCTTGAATGGAACCAGAGCTCCTTGTTCCATCCAAACATGTAGCAACAATCTAACTCCACCTGCTTTTCTCTGCTAATCAGCTTCTGGAGTCTCCCATGCCTTTACAATGATGGAGCTGCAGCGGATGCAAAATTGTGAACATCTGTTGGCACTATTTCCATAACAAGATTATACAAGCCCTTGAAGAACTAAGATCAAGTGAAAAATCCAGAAGACTTGAAAGCCTCATTAGCTTCTGGTTAATCAGAATCGGAAACTGTCTTTAGAAGAAGGGGGACTCTTGAGATTTCTCCAAGGACTGTTTTCACAGCTGTAATTAGCAACTGGTAGCAGAAGAACAAAAAGCTTTAAACCGGCATTTTTCAGAAGCTTTAAGAGTGGTTTAGTTCATTTGTAACTTGAAAACATTCTCCAACAGCAGATGAGAACTACTGATCCCCCCACGACAATGGCAGAGTAGACTACACAGTCAAGGGGGAAAACAGCAGAAAAAGGTTATTTTGCTGCCATAAACTTTAAAAGCTTACTGTGATGATGAAGGGAAGACCAAATGTACACAGTTGGGAAAATAGATGGAATTCACAGCTGATTTCAATGCTGCCTTTAGGTAACACAACAAAGAAACAGGAAAACCACAGTCCTTACTGTCTTCATCTTGGGGCTTTTAAGCGCAGGGAAATTGAGCTTTGGGAAGGTGTAAAACATTTGTGCAAGGGTCAGACATGCCTAGCTCTTGGGCAGTTGGAGAAGCTACACATTTTAGAACAAGGAGGAGGAAGAGGGACTTCTACAGAAGTCATCATTTGGATAAATCTTGATAAGTAATACTAAAGATTATTAAATTCTGGACACATGCCACACTTCTTAAGGCTATTCAGGTTTCTTTGAAACCCTACAATCACCTCCACTTTCTACTTTCATAAAAAAGATCTTTCTTAAAATTCACACAGTTTCATTTCAAAGCGAATGCAGCCACAAGAATTTCCTAGTCATAATATTAATATTTTCAGTACTACATTTTGATAAGTTGCACTAAAATGTCTCAAGCACAAACGCACAGTGACCTCTGCTGAACAGTTAGTGCATCTTCCACACAGAAAATGGAGCTGCTACGCTGCCAATCCCAGCACTTGCAAATCCGTCACACAAGCAGCATTTTGAAAGGAATGTCACTGCTTAAGCGACAAAACCCACAGCTCTGTTTGATATGGAACCAATAAATTTTATGCAGAATATCAAGAAGAATCTTCTGATAAGCCAAAACAAAAAGATTAGGTTTCACCAAAGCCCTACATGTCACTTTGTGAGGTATCTAATGCTATTGGCTACATCCAGTAATTTCAATTATTCACTAAGGGATTACACTTATTTCAGTACATTAAACAACAGCAGGCTGCTTGTGCTTCCAGGGCCTAAATAACGACTGTGGTGAGAGCAGCACTGGCTGCAGTACACTAAGAATACTTTGATTTTATAAATGAGAAAATTCAGAAATCTCTGTCTGACATGATTTAAGACTATTGCAAATATTTCTATTTCTCAAAATCCTCTTCCTAGGCCAGATGCAGTTGTCTAAATCAGCCTTGCCACACTGGACAGCTGTTTCTCTCCAGCTGCAACCCCCAGCAGAGCAGCATAAGCAGAGAGCTGCCCTGGGCATCTGACATCAGCCTGGGCTCCACAGTGCACAGCAGGGACAGTGGGATGGGATTTCTTCTCCCACCTTCTCCCTGTGCAGTCTCCCACACTGCTTGGTATGTGGGAGAAGCCCAACTGCTACTCCAAGCCACAGCTGTGTCTATCCAGGAGCAAGGTTAACCAAAAAAAAAAAACAATTGAAGTTCAAAAAATTTAAGAACTCCTTCTGGACTCTATTTCCAAGGTTGGCAGGAATAATATCACTTCAGCTCCGTTTCCCTCCATAGCTCCCATTTTCTTCCTGTCTCGAGGCACAGCAACCATGTTCTGCTGGTGGACTCCTTTCTTCTATTCAGATTTAAGTCATCTTTTTTTTTTTTTTTTCCCTGTTAGAAAGTAAACAGTTGAGTCTCTCAGGCCAAATCAATGATATCCCAGAGCACTTACTCCAGGACCCAGAAATAATAGGAAAGGGGTCTCAGGGCACTCATCCCACACAAAGGTACGGAAAAAGTGGTTCCTCTTGGTGTGCATTAAACATATATACATATATATATATATATATATATATACACAGACACACATATATGTATCTCCTGTGAATATACTGGGGCTTCTTCCTACTGAGAGGGCTCATTAAAAACCTTTTGGATGAACAAACAGTTACTTTGCTACTACATCTCTTTCTTTATGAAATATAGAGAAAAGAAACCTGTACACAGAGACATGATTCATTTCATTCAAAGCCAGCCAAACTAAATGCATTAAAAATATTTTTCCAGCATAAGTAAATTTTCCTAGGAGAAGAGGTCCCTACTTCCTACTTTTTTACTCCATAGCATGTGACTGCACTTCTGAATACAGAATGGGAGAAAAGAGCTCATTTACTTGTTTCTGCCATCGGAAAACCATACACATTTCAGACTTACCACTGTTTACAAAAATCAAGTTATTATCACTACTTACAAGAGCCATTTAATCCACTTGTGCACTTCCATATGCAAGCTTGCTTTTATTTAAACAATATCCAGTCAAATAAACCATATTAAACGGTGAAACCAACATAAATAGCTTAATATTTATGTCTCTATATTGCTTTCAAGTTATTAGGCAGAAAACTGGACTAGTTAAAACTTCATCACAAACAGCATTACACACCATGTTGCCAAGCACATAATTTGCATATTATGCCACCAACACTAATACTTCCCTGAGAACCTTTCAAATTACTCTGTTCATTTAGACACAACAGCTCCCAAGGCCATGCTCGTGTATCAAAGCTACCAGGCAGCACCTCTGCAGTGCCCTGCAGCTCTAAACCAGGAACACTTGTGGGATTCCACATTTTAGTATCCTGACATGGATACCAAGTTTCTGTTTATGATGAGAACAAGACTTTTTATTTTAATATTAAATACCAAAATAACTGTGAGATAAGACTAGCAGCAACAGCTGGAATATCCCCAAGTTAAGAGCCACAGACTGACCATTTCAAAACAGCATGGAAAGAACAGGTACACATCAAATCTGAACTGAACCAGGATTCATTCAAGTCCTAACTAAAATTTCAGGATTTCCAGCCCTTAATATTTCATCAGACTCTTGTGATTCTAATCCAGGATTTCAAAACATAGATTTTAGCTTAAACACTGAATGCTTCTTCATTTTATGAAGACACATTGTCATCACAAGAATGATATTCTCATTATGAATTTCCAACAAATTCCAAGGATTTCTAAAATGTAACCTCTTGAATTTTCACTCAAATCATGATCTTTGTATATTAAGGGAGAACAGAACTGAAGCTTCCATGATCTAGCACAGAATTAAGGACAGATTTATCTTTCACATCTCTAAGCAGAACTAAAGCTGTATGTTAACAGACAGCAAGTTGTTCACTATTTCTGCACAGATCCATGTCAAGCTTTGTGATTCTGACACTTCCAGATCTGACATTAAATGCAAGATCATGGCTGCAAACCAACCCTTAATGTATCCTATGGAGCCCATTTAACAGTATTTGAATAGTATAAAATTATATCATATACAATTAGAATGTGTATCATATGCAACTCTTCAGCTGCTGACTCAACAGAAGATGGTAACTTAGAAATATTTGATGGTATTTTACAGTAACTATAAAACCACAATATGATTTCCTTATTTTTACGACTCTAAATAAAACTCAGATTTGTTTTAAGCAAATGAAAGTGATGCTCCCATAGGAAAATACATCTTTAGTTTTTACAACATTCCATAAAACACAAGATGTACAGAGGGTTTATTTAGCTTCAGAGACATATTTTGACATCATAAAAATTCCCATCTTTGGCAGTTCTGAGTGACTGGAATTAACTTATTTACTCTGAATTAACATAATAACTTAACCAGATGGTATGAGAGTTACAGTTGATTAGATCAATGACAATAATGTCACCAAGTCTGAGCATCTGACCTTGGCAAAACAAATACTGCAATATTTACAGTTAAGGAGGCAGACAAATCTGTAAAGAATGGCTGTTGGTAAATTGTATGAACACAGAGCTCTCCTCATTAAGAGAATATGCTACCAGAGAAACTGAATGTTATTCTGTCACCTATGCTGTGAAGCTTCCTCTGCTATGAAAAATATTTTTAATATGCATTCCAGGAAGCATTCCTTTATGTATATGTACTAATTCTCTCTTTTATTGGTTCATTGCTAGATTTAACAGACATGTAGATAATTGAAATTTTATATAGCACACTAAACAGAATATAAGCCATGCACTGATTTTAACATTTTTATAAACCAAAATTACAATCAGGTAATACACATGCATCTTTTATTATTGCATATAGTTAAAAAACTTACTTCATTAATGTATTTTTACACTAAAGCTTTTTTGAATGTCCAAATAATTTCCCAATTGCATCTCAAAATTAAACCTTTTAGTTTTCATCTCTATGCCCCAGGGCTTTACTGCACAACACAACATATTTTAATATGGTTAAATGCTACTGATGTTGCAAAATGTTATTCCTTATTGAAAATGGTCATTAATATCACTTCATACCTCAGAGAGTATGGTAGTAATTTGGCAATAAAACACACTATTATCATCGTCTTCTAATAACCTGAAAGTGTTGTAATCCTAGGGCCCTAAATGTGTTATGGAATATTATTAGAACAAGCACACTCTGGTCATTATTTAGATGGGAACATTTCCCATGTCTCTCATACCTCATTCAGTAATTGCACACTCCTGCTATAATTAAATCTGCCCATTTTAAATTGTCCATAATATTCTGAGGTTCATTTTCTGGTCCTGTGGGACACATCATTGACTCCATTTTGGGAACAACATACTTTTTAATGATGTATTTTAAATTGTTTATTTTTATTTAAGTGACTGTCTAGAATAATAACTTGAAACAACCTGAATTAGATAAAACAGTTTAAAGTGAGGGAAATGAAAAAAGCAGCAGCAGCTTCCTAAATACATAAAACAAGAATGAAATACTTCTTCCTCCTTGAAATGACTTTACCTACTTGTCCAGCACTAAGGTACTGTCATCCAGGGAAAAACATTGCTTTGGGATGAGCAGCATTTCCTGGAGACAGTCAGGTTCATATGAACATAAATGCTGTCTCCAAGGCTTGGCCAGGAGCCGCCCTACCAGAGCCACGTGTACACAGCAGCCACACATTCCACTGCCTCCAATTCAGACTGAGATACCTCATACAGCCAAAAAAACCTGCGTGAAGGGCTTAAATCAAGAAAAGCCCAAGGCTGCAATGCAGTGTATTTAAACAAACAACTAACTACATCCAAATATAAACTGTTCACTGTGAATAAATTTTGAAAATGTGTATGTTTGAAAATGGCTATGTTGCAAAACTAGCGTAATTTATCAGAATTAAGAGCAGCAGCTCTGTGATCTGGTCTGCCCATGAGGCATCTCCATCCTGCCCTGGCAGAGCTTGGACAAGAGCATCGACAGAAAGCTTACAGCTCCCACATCTCAGCTGAAAGCAATCCTTTACCCATTATCCCTTCATCTAAATAAACCATCACAAGGGGTCTCCACTGGATTTTGTGCACAAATAAACTGCAAAACTTGTGCACACCAGGCAAATTGTGGGGAACCCATAAGCAAAATGTATCCAGACAAAGCTAACAAGTGAACCAGCTCATCCATTCAGTACCCTCAGCTGAACCATGCAGATGGGCCAGGGATACACCATACCAGAAAATCCAGACTCCTCAAGAATGGCACCTGGGCTCACTGTTGTTGTGACAACATAAGAGGGGGGTGGAAAGTGTGTTTATATTTAGAAAATTAATAACATTTAAAGCACAGTCCAAGGCCCTGTGAAATATATACAAACTTGCATGGTGATATATATCTGTGACACAGATAAAATGCTGTAAGAAATAAAGAAGTAGAAAGTAGACCCCATAATCAAGAAGTACTGTGCTTAATGGAACAGTTTACTGATATGGGAAACAAACTCATGCTTATGCCTCTCTACAAGCAACTGTGGTGTTATGAAATGCACAGAAAGATCCAGCAGAAAGATTTTGTACTACATTCCTGCTACACTGCAGGTAACAAAAACATTTCAGGGCTCAAATAAACTAGAAGGAGAATGAAAATCTTCTTCGGCTACCTGTCAGAAAGCAAAAGCATCCAAGAGCAAAAACTTAAGGATAAAAGGGGGATCAAATTATTGACAAGGACAGCTTCAATAATTTGAGAAGTTAACCTCAAACAGGAACTGTTGGTTTTAAATCATATTAAATCATAACAGAGAAGACTGCAGTTAGGCACTCAAAAGTCCCTATACTTGTGGTATTTTCCATACGTTGTTAATACTTTGCATTCTCATTCACAGGTGGTACTAGATATCCACTGGAAAAAAAACTCAGTTCCAGAGTTCCAGAGAGCCTAGCTTCATGTTTACAGGCACGTGGATGTACAGAAGTTAAGACCCCAAATCCAGCATTTACACAAACAGCAGAATATTTCACTCTTTCTCTTATGTGCTACTCTATATTTGCAGGAGAAGTTCTTTGTCACACCACCATGCTCTCGGATATTTATTCTGACAGTTTTACAAACCTGCAGCTCTACTGGTCTGGATCAAGTACAGTGTTGGAATTCAAGTAATAAACTTCCACTTGACACCAGTCATGCTCCTGGTACCTTGCTGTTCTGTTGTCAACTAATTTAGAAATAAAGCAGTATTTTTAGGTTCTAAACTGTCTGATTAAGAAGATAAACATGTTATGAAATTACTTTTGCAATTATATTGTTATCACTCCAAATCAAAATTAGTAGTCTTTGTCCTTCAAAAATTATAAAGATTCTAATTATTTTTATATTAATTTCACATTCAAAATAGTTTCATATATCTGATATGTCTCCAATAGTTGGAATAAGAAATAGAAAAAAACAATTCAGAAATTAATAAAGGAAAATGTCTAGAAGTCCTCAAATCATGAAGGCCGAAGAGCTGCAGACTGTAACAACATCTTCCTGAAGAGAAAAGCATACTCTGAACTCCCAAACAATGACATTATTTTGATAGCTTAGATCATACTATAATACATTATAAAAGCTGTAGCATTATGTGTTCCTTTTACAGAAGATAATCACATTTGAATCCTTTAAGATAAAACAGATACACTAGTATTACAAATTAGCTGGCCACATTCTCCATAATCAATTTTTAAATATAACAAAGATTTCCCAAACACCTAGGAAAAAAAATGATCCAATAGTCACAGTCATTTGTTGGCATTTGCAATGCACTTTTTGTTGTCTATTGAAAAAACAGTAAAAAATGTGTGTCATAAAACTGCACCTATGGTTATTTTATCCATCTTCATTTATAGTGACCTACATGTCTCTGAAGAAGTTACAGATTTTGCAACATTTTAATAGAAAATTCAAAAAAATACAGCTTTTTAAATTAATATATTTGATGTCTTTAACATATACTAATTTTCATCAATGCAAAATGAAGACCAGCTCTTCCATAACAAGATATTAAAAAAATATGTATCTCACTAAAAGAAATGCAGGTAGAAATATTGCCTCATCTACCTCTCTGCATAAGAGCAAAAAAACTATATGACTATTTTTAATATTTCAGAAAATTATTTGAAATCTTAAGAAAAACTAATAACTGCCCAGGCTTTTGTGGGGAAGGGAAAGAAAAACAAAACACAAAAACAAAAACAAACCAAAAAAAGAGCCCCTGAGTGTAATTAAGCAGACTGAACACAAGAGGTAGCTCGTGTCTCCATATTCTTCATTTGACTAAGAAACAGGAAAGGAAATGGAATAGCAAATACAGCTGTCACAGTGAAATATGTGTTTTTAAAAGCAAGATGGACAAAGGGATTTTTGTGGGCTCAAAGAATTCATGGAGATCAATGAGTGGGTTACTCTGGGTGTACCTCTGTGGAAAGCACCCTGTTCACTCTGAATCATTTCCTAGAAAAGCCCTGAGTCCACAGAGAAGAGTTCCTTTTCATCCAGCCTGTTTCTTCCTTTCCCCACTGAAAAGGAATACCATCTGCTTCACATATAACCCCAGTATTTTCTTGAGGATCATTATAACTTGCCCTAATTCTAGACCCTTTTTATATGGTAAAGACACCTTTTTGAAAACACAATTATATTAATATTAAAGATGCAATTATAAATGCACAAGTTTTCATACCTGTTTTCAAATATGTTAATTAAAATATGGCACAGCTGCAGGGAAAAAAATTGGCTAAAAGGAATGTGATGTGTCTAATATTATCAAGTAGACTACAATTATTACCTCTTCTTGATAAATATGTTTAGAAAATTAATGCTTCATCACTGCACATCTAATCACTTTAATTATCTTTTATTACAATGGACAAGTCCATCAAAATCTAGAGAGATTCTCCCACTGTTAGGTTTCTAAAAGTGCACACCAGCAACTTCCAAGTGTTTCCTAATGACAATAATTAGGCAGCTGGCCACAATGGCCTATACCTGTCTGTGGCTCATTCTCAAACAGTTTCTCCCATTAATTACACACATGCAGAGAACCGAAAGAGAATATTGATTGTGGACAGCTCCAGGACGCAGCAGTCTGAAGCGGGCAGAGCAGCTCCCTGCCCCACTGCTGCCCCTCCCTGGCAGCAGCACGCTCAGGGGTCAAACCAGGGGCTGCAGAGCAGCTCTGACAGCACCAAGCCTATGCTCACCTGCCAGCAGTAACTGTGCTGTGAAAAACAGGCTTTTATAAAGATCTTTTAGGCTTGCCTAAAAATATAGATCATCTATTTTCATACAATTTCTACACGTTACCTATTATTTACACCCCAAAGGATCCGAAAATAATGCCCAGGACCCTTCTGAAATCTTTTGCAAAATAACAAAAAAAGCCCGTGTGTAAATGCTACAAGTACAGCTCCTTACTCAACCAAGATCCAGCTGCAGGTGTATTTTAAACACGTAGCCTCTCACAAACACTAGTAGGATTGAAGCTGTCTCTACTCAAGTTAGATGTAACATTCTCCCTGTGTACACAGACAAGCAAACACAAATAAATTTCAGATTAGGATCTGCTCTTCAGGGTAGCACCCTTAGGGCTGATATGCCCCTGGAATGGCAGGATCTCAGTTTTAACCAACATTCTTCAAATATATGAATGCACTCAACATGAAAGATCAAATTAGGCCCTGCAGTTAACCTTTATCACAAAAACAATGCAAAGAACCATGCAGAACTCTTTACTTTGAATCAAAGGTGTTCTTATCAACAAGAGATTTCCTATGGGATAAATGGAGTGAGGGAAATTTTGCCAATTGTTACAGCAATGTGAAATATTCAGTGCCATAACAAATCACATCTTACTGTCATCTCAGTACCCAGTTCCCACTCAGGATCTTTAAGTAACAGATCTCAAAGCACTTAATGTTTTATGCTGAAAAGCTAACTATCTGTACAAAAACATTTAATGCATAGCATGCGGTGAACTGCACATACGATCTCTACAGTATAAAATTTACCAAATGCTTATAAAAAGCATAAGAAACCACAGACACAGATATGCAGAATATATAGATGTATATTCCCTAAAATGGGGAAATACTAAAACACAGAAGGAAAAAAATACACTGTAAGTGTATATTTGAGATTAAATCCCCATACCACTTAACTTTGCACCATGTTTTTGAGAAACATATAAATGCAGCTAAAAACTATACTAATTCCCAACATCTACTGAAAACAAAAATGAGGATACTACGACCTTAGTTTCAATCCTGATTTACTTTCAGGGCTCATTAACATCACATAAAAATATGCCATCATTAAAAATTTAAAGGGGAAAGAATATTATAAACTAATATCCATTTCACAATTTGTAAATCTATTATAATCTACATTTCTTTTTTCATGTACCCATTTCAGGTGCTGTTGAAAACATCTCAAGCAATGATTCATTCCAAAAACATTTTATTTAAATAACTTAAGTAGACTTAGTGAAATATTTAACCTAAGCAGCTCAACGCATTTAAGTTTCAACATAGCTGTAGCCGCTCAATGGAAAATACAATTTTCCCAGTTTAATTGAGTGTACGGTACCTGTGACAGTGTTGGCACTACCTGTGTGAACTGCCAGACTGCTAACAGGGAGAAACAGGTAATTCACCTAATGCTCTTACCCACCTAACATCCTTACATGTTGATGTTTATTTGACAAGACAAACCAGAAGAATCCAATCCTGGAACACACAGAGGCTGAAGCACCAAAGGAGATTAAATATCAACTAGGTCAGCTGGATGCCATTTCATTTTGGCCTGAGCTCAAGTAAAACAGAACACAGGTAACCTGACTGGAAAGCCAACAGAGGAGGCCCAGAGCAACAGGAGCCCTTACAGGACCTGCATCAGCCCCCACTTAATTGCATACTGTTAATGAAAACTGCTTTATTGCATCCCCCAGTTTTAAATAGACTCCTCGGGCTCCTTTGCCAACAGGGCCAAAGGGGAGCAAGAGGAGCCACCGAGATGGCCGAGGCAGGCTCACAACCACAGAGGGGTGTGAGAAAGAACCACATAACAAGCTTGCTCCTACAATTTAATAATTTCTGAGAAACAACTTCTCAGCACTGGCTAAGATGTCTGGAGTCTGTCAAAGTCAAAGGATTTAGGCGCCCAAGACACTTCTTTAAATTGGAGCTGTGACAGCATCTGGGCACAAAGCTTTTGCAGAAGCTGACTTGAGCTCCACTCACTAATCTGCTTACGCTCCCTTGGTGGCCGACACCCAGAGTGGCTCCACCAAGCACAGCTCAGGGGCTTCTCCAGCAGGATCCAGAGACAAAACCTGCCACCCAAAAACACAGAGAGGAGCCTCACAGTAGCCACAGTCAAGTTTCAGGAAGGGACATCACACACTGATATGTTGCTGTCACATTTGTGAGTAGCTGATCAAGGCAAACATATCTGAAAAGGTTTTAATATAATTTGTATAATTACTAATATTAAGAATTGTTTTGAATACTACAAATTTAGTATCAAAAATCATAAAATCACAGAATGTTAAGGGGTTTGAATGGATTGTAAAGATCATCTAGTCCCAACTCACCCTGCCACGTGCAGAGACACTTCTGACTAGGTCAGATTGCTCAAGGCATTACTCAACCTGACTTTAAAAACTGCCAGGGTTAGGGCGAATATACTGGGTTTTAAGTGGGCAGAGAGGACAGGGAGGTACTTCGCGCTGGGTCACTAATCCACTTACTCCAATATAATTGCCTAGACTATTTCAAATCTTTCTCAGTTTTAAAAAAAAGGAAACTGAATTACTGCAGTCCTCTTTTATTATTCACTTACACCTCCCTATAAATATTCTAGATGAAGAAGTACTCTATCACATTATGGACAGAATACAAACAAATGCTCATATGTACACTCAGTGAATCCATTTCCATGCTGCTACATCACTAGAGGGTAGAAAAATCTCTCCATCTTATCAATAACAATTACAATGAAGTAAAAGCAGGGAAAAAATAATTAAAATAGCTATAAAAAATCCACACCACCGTAAACATCAACATAAATTTAAAAGTATATATAAACTAGTCACTTAATGAAAGCATGATGAATATCATTCTATACTGTAATTCCACAGACAAATAACATCTTCACTTGAGGATGCAAAATACCTAGCTATAGCCAGATCAGCACTACCATCTTAGAAAAGAAGTAAGATTTATGTTTTTAAAAAAATAAAGTTATAATTTACAGATTCCTCTACTGATGTCAATACAGAAAGCTAAACATATCTAAAGTATGATTAACAATTTTTTTTCTACAGACAACCTATACAAAGAAGTTACCATTACAAATAATTTAATTTTGTGACTAAAAAAAAAAAAAAAAATATTCCACCCTCTGCTATGGATCACAGAAATATTTTTGTTAAGTTATATACTGTAAGCACAAGACACCTGTGCTTAGTTCCAACAGCTATCTCAAAGCTCATTACTTTGGATATAAACTTGTAAAGGGGAGAAATAACCCCCTACAAACCCCACACCATTTACCTGAACTAATTTCATCTATCATTGTAATGCCCATCACACAGTTTTCTGATCACAAGACATGAAAGACTGTGACAGACGCCTTCCCTGCTACTGTTTAGGATCATCCCTCAGTGTTGCCATCTCTTGCTTCCATGTACAGCTCATTTATAGCTCTGTCTAAGAGCACAAGTCTCAGTCACCTCCAAAAAAAAATGCTGGTGACCCTTCTATCGTTGACAATAAAATCTTGATATTCACCCTTCCACTTTACTTCCTACTTTTTTTTTTCTCTTGTAGCTGTAGATAAACTTCTCCCTTATTCCCTGACTGTTAAGTCTTTAGAGATTTTGGGACAGAGTTTGTCAAACATCTTTCAGAAATCCAAGTGAGAAATACCATATGGATCATCCAAATTCCACCAGGGTAACCCAAACAGATTTATGAAACATGACTTATACTAACAAACATATGAGATAGAAAACACGTCAACACTTCCCACAAGATCAGATTCATAAAAACATCAGGATGTAAGAGGAGCAACCAATTGCAAAGTCCTCCTTTGTGTTTGTTCCTTTGTCAGCTCAGACTCCACTCCTGCTTGCAAGCAGTTGTATTGTACAACAAAATCCGAGCTGGCTGTGCCACATTCCTTCTCCTCATTACCGAGGTGTACCATAACAACAATTTCTCCAAAACAGACTTGCCCAAAGTCATACAGGATGTTTGTGACAGAGTCAAAAACACAGCCAGCTACAGGAGGAGTGGAAAATCAGTTTTTCCCCAGAGGTCCTCCAGTTGTTCTGCTGACTTCCAGAAGAGAAATATGTGCATCCTCTCTCCTTCCACAGTTAGATCACTGGGATTTCTGTGTATTCTGCTTATATGCTGTACTGGAATGCTCTTCTTTAAAATCTGAAGACCTCCTACTTTCTTTCACCATCTAGAAAGTTTTCCTTTAAAAAAAAAAATATATAGGTCCTGTCTCAATTCCATCTACACCAAAGCTCGTTGCCATGTCACTAATTTACACCTTCCAAACTTTTTCTATTAAATTAATTCACTGTGTTACAGAGGTTGCTATTGATTTATCTACTGAACTAAACACATAATGAAGCAGAAAGTAAAACCAACAAAAAAATTATTGCTTTTTTTTCTCTTATTAATTTTGTCATGGCTCCAAGAATAATTCCCTCAACAGCAACAAAAAACCATATGCTTTTCCACTTCAGTCTCTCTGCAAACCAGCTTTCTAGCAGCAGAATTAAGAAAATAAGTAGCGATGAAAAGAAACGTGAAAACAAAAAAAAAAAGGACAAGTTACTTAAAAATTCAGACTGCATTTTAGAAATTAATATGACGAGAATTTTTTTAAAGGAACAATTTTCTTCAGATTATGTTTTCTATGGTAGAATTTTAGGATTATAATAGAAAAACTTTAATCAAAATCAGTAAGCCTAAAGGTATTTTTTTGTTAGATCAAAGCATGAGATACAGCTGCTCCATTTTATGAGTCCAACCCAAATGCTGATCTAAACAGTATGAGCAAAGACAAGCTAGGTTCAAATCTGCAAAAGGTTTTCGATTTCAGGGCATGAGAATCATGAAGTGTTTACTAAAATGCAGAGAAGATTAATGTGTTAATCTCTGCAAATTACCAAAACATAAATTCACTGAATGCATCAATAAGTACCTATCAACTTTTGGAGTGATTTAAAAGGAGCCTATCTGAGCTCCATATCATCAAGCTGTTACATTTGGAAATGATTAAGAACAGGTAAGAGCAGTTTCGAGTATTTGTTTAACCTGGATTCAATATCCATACAGTAACCAGGAAGTCCTATGGAAATCTGAAGGAAACACTGTCCTTTCCATAAGATGGATGCAATACATTCAGAGGGGCTAAACAAGCACTTTACTTCCCAATAAAAGTAAAGTGAGTGTACTCAAACAGCCCATTTTTTTTATTTTGGCAGAAGAAAATACAGTTGCTTTTTGGAAGCCATAAAAAAGAAGGGAGTGGGGAAGGGAATGAACAGGTACATCAAGATAGTTATCGTGATCTTTGCACCAGCAAGCATCGTACAGCAGCTCTGAAACACCTTTACAGAACAAACCTTCAGGTTATATTAGCAAACACCCTCACTCTTTTGCATTTGATGGCCACTCAGAAGACTGAGAATGGGAATCAAGAGAACAGAGCCAAGATGCAGAGGGCTAGACAGAAATGCCCTGAAGATCTACCCTGCTCAGGTTGGACCCTGCTGCCTACAGTCACAAACCTTTAAAACAAACCGTGCAAGCTAGTTAAGCGAGGAAGGCTCCATATCCAAAGATTTAAATAGTTTATTACCGAGTTTATTTGCTTCTTAAACCATCACTTTATCACTTGGAAGGATTAAAGTCTTACATTTTTACTAATTAGTAGATGTCAGCTATTATTCTTTTAAGATGCATAACAGGGGGAAAAAAAAGTTTATTTCCCTCTTCTGTAATCCACATATATCTGCTCACATTCTTAAATACCAACTCCAAGACATTATGCCAAAGGCAATGCTCAAGTTATTTAGTTCATTTGCATCTGAGTTAAGTGTCTGTATTCAGTCCATCTAACTTCTGATGGAGCATGGAAGGAGGAAGAAAAATGAATTCATTATATTTCAGTAACTGAACATATTTTTACATGTACAGAACTGAAGTTCAGTGAATTGTTTTGTAGCAGCAAGCATCAACATTTGTAATAATTCAGGAAATCATTGTCATTCTAAGACGACAAACTATTACACCACAGTCTGCATCTGTTTCCCCCAATGCAAATCTGCCCATGTCTGTGAGCAAGCACTGGTGCCACTGCTCCATCACTTGTCTGTGGAGCAAACAGGTGCAGGAGCTGATAGGGAAGAGTTGGGAGTCTCAGTGTGCATCTGCAACACTGGTATTGTGCCTCAACAATGTCATAAAGTAAAAAAAACACTGCCCGGTGTCATTCATCAAAGCATTGTGATGGTGTCAAGAAAAGAAATATGTTCTCTGCTGTCAACTTGTTTTAATGAAAATGCATTGCAATATTTAAAAAGTTTTCAAAGCTGACTTCTTTCTGACAGCTGACAGATTTATGAAAGCTATTTTTGATGAAAAATGAGCAACAAGATTAACAATATTCAAAACAAAGAAATCAATGTAGTCTGCCTGAACATGCCAAAGTACTAATAGAGGAAGAGAAAGTAACTCAGTAAAGTGAGGTCTGTAGAGGAGAACCCAAAGCAGTTTAATAGCAATGTTTAAAGTTCACAATATTTTAAAAATTGGAACAGCCCTTAATGAACAAATTGACCTCAAGTGTGACAGACTGTGGAACACTGTGGCTCTCTCATGCACGAACAATGCATGTTTGATCTTGCTCTCAATAAAACCAGAATGCAAGCAATGAAAGACAAATGGTAGAGTTATTGCCACCTCAACTTTCTTGGGTTTTCTTTTCAGGAAACAATTCTGTGGAATTTCTTTGGTTTTGTGAGGTTTCTCTTTAGTGGGTTTTTTGGTTTGGTTCTTTCCCCACCCCCCCCCCAAGGAATTAGCAAATGAAGTAGAAAACTACATTATGAAAACTTTCCATAACTCATTTTAAACATGATCAGCACAGGAACAACTAAAGCATTTTTAAGTTTATAGTACGTTTATAGTAACCTTTCCAACCATCTCTTTAATATGTATAGCATACAGCACATCTAAGTTCAAGAGGCTGTGTAAATTTTTTTTCTCTGACCAGTAGGAATAACCACAACCATCATCCTGTTCTGCACTACCTCTTCCCAACTTTTGGTCATGAATTCTATCCTATGCTTTAGAAACCTCTCGAGGAAAGATTTTTGAAAACATTTCCATTCCTACAAAAGTTATGGCTCTACTTGAATATAAAAACAAGAGCAGATAAAAGCTATTGGTGCAGGAGGAAAGCTGCCATATTTGCCATCATGGAAACATAACTCACACAACTGCAAGGGTTGACTGTAAACTTCTCAGAACGGACAGGCAAGGAAAGAGAAGTCAGGTAGCCCTGTATATGTTAGGAACAGTTTTGATTGCTTAGAACTAAATGATGGTGATGCTAGAGCTGAGTGTTTACGGGGAAGAATCAGAGAGAAGGCTGACAGGGCAGATATCTGGTGGGAATCTGTCACAGACCACCTAACCAGAATCAAGTTGCAGAGGAAATATTTTATAAGCAGCTGACAGCTGCTGGCCCTTGTTCTCATGGAAGACTGCAACTTAACAGATGTCTTCTGGAAATACAGCAGAAATACAGCAGAGAAATAGTCCAGAAGCTACCTGCAGATTATGGAAGGTGACCTTCCTGACACAGCTGGTGAGGAAGTCAGCTAGAGAAGGTGCCTGCTGGTCCTGTTACCTGTAAACAGAGAAGGACTGATGGGTGATGTGACGGTTGGAGGCAGTCTTGGGCACTGAGTTCACAACATGATAGCTCTTGGTTCCTGAAGTATGAAAGAGGCAGAAATGCCACAGGCAGCAGAACTGTGACCCTGGACTTCCAGAGGGCAGACTTTGGCATGTTTAGGAAGCTGGGTGAGAAGAGTCCCTTGGGACGCAGTACTGAAGGACAAAGGAGTCTAGGAAAGCTGGACATTCTTTAAGAAAGAAACTGCAAAGGCACAGGAGCAGGATGGCCCCACATCCTGAAAGACAAGTCACCGGGGAGAAAGATGGGCCTGACTGAACAGAGAGCTTTGACTGGAACTCAGGGGGAAAGAAGAACTTATGACCTTCGGAAGAAAGACAGGTCCTCCTCACAGGAGGACTGCAAGGATGACATGAGGTTATGCAGCGAGAAAATTTGAAGGACCAAAGCCAAACTGGCTCTGGAACTTAAATCTGGCTATTGCCATGAAAGACAAAAAAAAATGTTTCTATAAATACATTAGCAACAAAGTGAAGGCTAAGGAGTATCTCCATTCCTTACTGTATGCAGAGGGAAGCACAGTGACAAAGGATGAGGAAAAGGCCAATGAACTTAAAGCCTCCTTTGCCACAATCTTATATTGAAGAGCAGTTCTACAGGTACCTAGTCCCTGAGCTGTAACACAGGGATGAGGAGGAGAATGAAACCACCACAATCCAAAGGAAGCAGCCTGCTACACCACTTGGACACACTCAAGTCTATGGAGCCAGGTGGGATCCATCCAAGGGTCCCAAAGGAGCTGGGGGAAGTGCTCAGCAAGCCCTTTTCCATCATTCATTAGCAGCCATGGCTAACCAGGTCCCGGAAGATCCAGGAAACTACAGGTCAGCCTGACCTCAGAGCTGGGAAAGGCCATGGAGCAGGTGATCTTGAGTGCCACTACCCAGCACATCCAGGACAACCAGGGAATCAGGCCCAGCCAGCACTGGTTGACAAAAAGCAGGTACTGCTTGACCAACCTGATCTCATTCTATGACAAGGTGACCGCTTACTGGATGAGGGAAAGGCTGTGGATGTGTCTGCCCAGACTTTACTAAAGCCTTTGACACCACTTCCCACAGCATTCTCCTGGAGAAACTGGCTGTTCATGGCTTGGATAGGTGTGCTCTTTGTTGGGTAAGAAACTGGCTGAGCAGCAAGGCCCAGATCCAGTGGTGCTACAAGGAGTCACATCCAGCTGGCAGCCAGTCGTGCTCCTCAGGGCTCAGTATTATCTCTATTATCTGTTTAATATTGTTATCAATGATCTGGATGAGGAGATTGAGGGCACCTCCAGTCAGTTTGCAGGAAACACGAAGCTGGGCAAGTGTGTTGATCAGCTGGAGGGCTGGAGGGCTCTGCAGAGGGATCTGGACAGGCTGGATCAGTGAACTGAGGCCAGTGGTCTGAGGTTCAACAAGGCAAAGTGCAGGATGCTGCACTTGGGTCACAACAAACCCTGCAACACTCCAGGCTGGGGGAAGAGTGTCTGGAAAAATGCCTGCACGAACGGGACCTGGGAGTGCTGAATATGACCCAGCCTGTGCCCAAGTGGCCAAGAAGGGCAGTGACATCCCGGCTTGGATCAGCAATAGCACGGCCAGCAGGACCAGGGTAGTGATTGTTCCCTGTACTCAGCATTGGTGGATCTTGAGTCCTGTTTCCAGTTCTGGGCCCCTCACCACAAGAAGGACACTGAGGATGGAATGTGTCCAGAAAAAAGGAAGAGAGTCGGTGAAGGGTCTGGAGCACAAGTCTTAGGAGGAGAGGCTGAGGGAACTGGGGGTGGTGTTCAGCCTGGAGAAAAGGAGGCTCAGGGGAGACCTCATCACTCACTGCAACCACCCAGAAGGAGGTTGTAGCAAAGTGGAGGTCCGTCTCTTCCCCCACTAACAAGGGCTACAACAGAATGAAACGGCCTCAAGTTAGGCCAGAGGAGCTTTAGATTGGATCTTATGGAAGATTTCCTTACAGAAAGGGTAATCAAGCATGAGAACAGGCTGCCCAGAGGAGTGATTGTGTCACTATCCCTGGAGGTATTTAAAAGAAGTGTGTACGTGGCACTTAGGAACACAGTTTTGTGGTGGCTTTGGCAGTGCTGGGGTAACGGTTGGACTGATGACCTTAGAGGCTTTTTTCAACCTATTCTTTGATTCTATGATTCTAAATCTATAATGCATTATTTTTGCTTTTTTTTTTATTTTTCATTTCTTGACTACCTCTAATTCATCTGAAAGGTAATTTTCCTAAGATTGACAAGAAAACTAATATCTTGACTTTTCAGTTTTAAACTTAGACCACATGAGACATCTCACTATTTCTGACCCTACTGAAAACTAGAGTAATAAAGCCTGTGGGAGAAAAGAGAAAATTAAAACAACATTGATTTTTCACAAAGAAAGTACCCTAGAAGAAAAGCTGTCAGTCACAGATGACAAGAAGCCAGTAACAGCAGAAGTGTGAAATGTGAGCAGCACTCTCTCACTACTTTCTGTTTATTTTAAATAACAGATGAACAGTCATTAATATTTACTGTATTTCAAATTAGTCAGATAACAAAATATTCAGCCTGAAGTCAGATTAGGCAGCAGCTGGTTAGATGGATGTCATCTGTCAGGGGCTGTTCTTCTAAAAGCCACTAATACTGTCAGTGAAAATTACAGTCTACAAATCAAAAGAACGTTAAGTGTTTGAACTGAAACACATATGAAATCAGACATTTCCCACTGGATTTTCCCCATGTGCTATTACCTCCATGATCAATTCACACTTCAAGTGACAGAAATTGCTGAGAAAGCAAAACATTGCTTGCTTTCTATCTGAGAAGTATACTTTGAGACAGGGGACATTTTTAGATAATTAAAAATAATTTTCTTTCCTTTTCATCAAGAAATATTAAAATCAAGCCACTGTAAAGCAAAATGCTCACTCACTCTTGTACAGGACAACAGGGGGCAAAACTTTGTTGCTATTACAAAAGGGACAACATCTTAGCTGGAAATGAGATAAAATCCTTTTCCATTAGGAAATTCTGTAACATTAAAATACAACTTCTTCTAGTAGTTAAAACTTCTTCTAGTAGTTAGTTTCATTAAAATGAAAACAAAGACCATTCACTCAGAACTTCAGTGACTGTTCAAAACACATGTCAAAATACTGCTTACACAGCACAAAGAACTCCCACAAGTTTTGTAACATGCAAGGACCACCATTCCACAAAAACAGTGGCACTTAAAACATGCTTTTAAGTACAGGTACGAAAGAGGACTAAAGAGTACAAAAACACTAATCTTCTGTTAGTTAACTAACTTTCTGCTAAAGTGCTGAGAATACGAGCATTTTGAAATGGAGTGTTATGATACATATATCCAGAAATCATTCTTTTTTTTTTTTTTTTGGTCCCTCTAGTTTGTATTTGACAGGCTTTTCCCCCCCTTTAAGTGGAGCAAAATGGCTAAACCTAGAAAAGTACTACTGCAGCTAACAACAGTTTATTTTGAAATGCACCATCCCCATTTTGAGGATATAACACTGCACAATAAGCAGGAAAAAAAAAAAAAAAAAGCATGCATGCTGCTTCTTGCTAATCAGGGAATGCCACCAAGAATTTTAAATTAATAATCAGTGTCAGCAGTACCGGCTGGATGCCAGCAGGATGCTGAGTTTGTACAGAAGGGTGGGCAGATCCCTACTGGGCAGCACTTAGAAGGCGAGGCAGGAGTGTACCCTCGTGGTGAAGGCAGCTCCTGCAGACCAGGCTGTGACAGCAGCAGTGCAGCTGGAATGTCCTGTCACAGTCACCAGCACAGGGGAGGTTGGACCACAGCACCTGCGAGGAGATGCCAAGAAAGCTAGGCTTAATCAGTTTAAAGAGGAAGCTAAAAGAGAAGATTGTTGCTGTCATTTGTGACCTAATGGGTGGGAAGAAAGAAAACAGAGCTGGGATCTTCTGAGAAGTGACCCTGAAGTGGGAGGAGATGCAACAGTCACACTAATTGCAACACCAGGAAGTCAGATGAGGCTTTGAAAACAATTTTTCACCTTGTCAGCAAGCACTGAAACAGGTACACAGAGAGGCTGTGCGATCTGCAGCCTTGGAGATGCTCAGATCCAGACCGCCCAGAACCTGCTTGCAGCAAGGGGTTGGACTGGATGCCTCCAGAGATCCCTGCCAGCCTCAACCACTGTAGTTCTGTGACTCTGTTTTGTTTCTTACTCTCCTCAGTGCCTATATTGCAACAGTAGATCAAAAGCATTCAGTCAAGGCAGGGTGAGTATTTACAGCTAGGAGAAGTTTGGTGAACACACACAGAAGCCACCAGCTTAGTACACTGCATTTGGCCAAACTTAACCCAGTGTTCTGTAGGACACCAGCAGCCCTTTGTGGGCACAAGCAAGAACAAGGACCTGCCTTCCCTTGCACCTCCTCTCTCAGCACGGGTAACGTCATGCACTGCCAAATGGAATGGTCAATTGGCTGTACTGCTCCCTTGGCTAGCCGGGCTGGACTCCTGAATGCCTTTTTCACCCAGCTTTGCTCATTCTTTCCTGTAATATCCGAGCTCTGTGACAGCAAAGCTGCTCCCAGCATCAGACTGCTCCTTGCAGCAGAGGCCATTGTATTACCACTTCTCCTTTCACCTGTCCTTTTTCCTGGCAGAGTAATCAGCACACTGACCCCACTCACTGCAACCAGCAATTCCCAGTGCTGAAGCCAGGGAGAGATGGGAAGCACAGCCATGGCCAAGGAAGGTGGGAGGTCACACTCATCTGCAGCACCTCCACAGTCTTAGATCAGCTAAAACCTGCCACAAAACCACACTATTAGGAACCAAAAACTGTGGTTAATCATGTTAGTGTTACATGAGCTATAACAACAATCACTCAAACTGAATTAAAAATAATAGCTCAATTTAGATCAGATGAACCTCTAAACTGTCAAAATTAAGCCTAGTATTTTGCTTGCATTAAAGAAATCACCAACTAAATTTGAAAACCTCCTGGCAACATGGTGTTATTTTACCACAACAAAATATTTCTTGCGATTGCGTGCAATACCATAGTAACTTTCAGGACAAGGCACCAAATTAGAAATCCATGACTCTGGAAGGTGACAGCTTCTCTCTCAGTGCCCTGGAAATCAGTAGCAAGGAGAGCACTAAACACCACCACCACAGCAAATGCCATCAAGGCACGATGATTTACACTGCTGTAGGGAGCCCTCCAACACACACCTACCACAAACTCCATGAACAAGCCTCAGTAAGAAAAGGAAAACATGATTTCAAGACTCACCACCAAACCTCTCACTGTCATTCCACTCTGCTTCGATTTTACTCTGTCTAACTGCAGGTGAGCCTACTTCACCAGCTACAACCCACCTCACCCTGCTGCGACCACAGCTTTAACAATTACAGCCAGCCACTACGATTAACAGCTCGCCAGGCTCCACAGGGAATGAGTTCTGCTAGACCAACTTTCTACTAACAACCCAGCTGCCAGAGGAACCTACACACTCTTATCTCCCAGTGCTCTGTTACACATATCACATGCTTTTCCTCTTTACACGCTTGTCTGGTTTCATTAAAAAAAAATAGGATCAGATTTTTCACAACAAATCCTCAGGCTCACGCTTAAAGCTGATTTCCCTCTCCCCAAAGAAGGCATCTGAGATTCCCCAGAGAATTCAAAACAAACTCTTGCAAAAGACAGGAAGAAAATCACTAGATGAAAAGTAATCATAGATCCTGGTTTTCAAAAATAACATCTTGAAATTAAATGAGATTAATTAATTTTTCTTTACTGCTTAGTTATCTTTAGTGATTACAAACCATTTGCTGGTAGCTGGTGCTATGGCTTTTTGCTCACCAGACGTGTCACACACCAATAGTCCTGGTCCTGGCACATCTACTACATTGATTACTACACTAATATGAAAAACCATTACTCTTTTGGGCAACCCCCTTCCCTCACATCACCAACCTTCCCAGTACCATTTTTCCACTCAGTTTTTCTTTCTAATAAGACAGTAGAAAGTGTAACTCATAGGCCTTTGCCTGCTCTCAGATGCTCATAACAAGGCATTTGGAACACTTCTATTAACTGAGTCATATTTAAACACAGGGACTGGAATATTTTCTAACAACACCCTCTTTGTATGTATTGCTCTGCATCTGGGATAGTGGGAAGTGAACCCCACATCGTTCAGGAATTATAGAGCTTAAAAGAAAAGGGAAAAAAAGTATGTCATCTCAATTGTATAGCATTTCATGGAAGAAAAATAGGAATATTAGAGAGTAAACCACAAATCTGCAGTCTGTGCAAGCCTTGTATGAACATGGAACTTTGCCAGGTTCCAAAATGCTGTATGCAACACATAAGCAGTTATCAGGAAAACAGTTTCAGATCTTAATTAATCCACTGAGGCTCCAGCCCATGTCCCAGTAATCTGTCAGTTGGCAACGACAAAGAAAAATAAGACTTGAGAGGCTCTCACAAAACAGCTAAAAATAAAACTGGATCTTTTTTTAATGGTCCCCTGCATAAACTTAAAGATTATGCTCTCAAATTTTTACTAATTTATAGTTTATACTTCATGCAACTGACTTTGTTCATCTTTCAAAACACAACAAGAGACAACCACTTCTCTTAAAACTATCCAATATTTTATACATTATATTGCATAATACTTGTACACCTAAGAAGACCAGCCTACACATTTCTGGAATGTGATTTCTCTATCCAGATCAACCAATATGACAATACCAGCAGCCAGTGAATGTAATTACCATCAGATTTTCTACCTCAGAACAGATAAGCCTAGGGAAAACAACAGAATAAAAAAGTGATCAGCACTAATAAATAATTTGAAGGGAAGATTATCTTGAAAGAGGTACACTGCTACATCAGATAGGATATTTGATATTGTTGGGTTTGAACACTATGATTTTCCATTTCTAGTAAGTTAGCTAAGCTAACAAAAAAGCCACCGAACGGCAAGAGATATGCAGCAATTTGCCCTAACATTTTCTTACATCACTGTAATTCAGAAAATGCAAAAAATTATTTTTAAAAAAAATTTCTCAGATTCTTATTACTATTTTACCAGTAATTTAATAGTTTCATTAGGGGAAAGGTCAAAATGGAATTTTACCGTAAAAAAAAAAATTAAACTGCAAAAAAGGGAGGTCAGTGATACTAAGGCCAAGGAAGCAGAAAAATATTTTTGCAACATACTGTGATTTTGAGATACTTTGATTGATATCAATCTACCAAAACATTTAAAAAATAATTTTGGCTTGCCTGCCTGTATAAGCAGAAGCAGAGTATTGTTCCTCCAGGGAACCACCCAAGTAAAACCACATATAATGTGAGCAGCAAAGTCTACTATTGTCTCCTAAAACAGCAAAGACCAAAGCACAGTTTTAAATATTCTCAGATGTCAAACATCTATTATAAAAATGTTTTTTAAAAAATTACAAAGAAATTCAATCAACAAAGAAAAGCATTTTTAAGTAACATTTCTCCTGGTGCTGTAGCTGAACTGCTCACTCAGTAAGCCAGGCCTGGAAGGAGTCTGTGTGACCACCAGTGACACTGTGCTGAGCAGAGTGAGGTCTGGCTGCCTGAAAACTGATCAGATTCTGGTAACCTCAAACCCAGAATTTCTGAAGTCCAACAGTAACAACAGCAGTTGTGTTTTGTGTTCAACAGCATTTCCAATACACACAGAAGTGGCTGCCCTTGTGGGAAGAGGGGGAGGGCAGGGAGGAGGTAAGAATGGCTCTGTCTCACTTAATTATAATGATCTGAAGATTGAAACAAGAGCAAGCCTGTAGGAAAAATTAAGTTTTCTTACAGTTAACTGGAGCATTTAGAAGGGGAAATAGTACGTTCTTGAGTCAGAAAAGCCCTTATTTAGATCTTTCCAATACAAAAAGTTATCAAAGTGGACCTTTGTCTAGAGTGCTTCATTTCAGATGTATCACCCACTAACATATTGTAACCAAGCCAAAGTAGTAAAAGTCTCTTAAAACTACTCCCATAATTCTACATCTATGAGTACTGGAGTTCAGATACACATCCCTATGAATAAGAATTTTTAGCAAGGTACTTTTTCTGGAAGTGACACCATATAAAAGATTTAGCTAAAGCAGATTATGCTTTTTTATTTTCAATAAAAATAGAATTTAGAAGATCAAATAATTAAACCAACAAGAATACACATTCAGGACTTGTTCAAGCAACAGCCTGAATTGAGTAATTGAGCATATTTTTCATTAACCACTAGAGGTCACACAGTAACCATGGCAGACATCCAAAAGATTAGTGGACTCAAGAACCTTATGGTCTGTGAAAACCAAAATACAGAGGGTACTCACTGATTTGCACCCACAAATAAAATTCTGAAATTAATGTGAGTAGCCTAGTTCCCCAAAAGATTCAATGAACTTGAATGTTCAAAGATGTCATTCAGTATTTCACATTTCATAAAATTGAGATTTATTATTTTTATTTGAAAAAGTTACATCAAATAATGGTGCAGCAGGATTGTCAGAGCTTGCAGCACTTTTGAAGGTTTTTCTGATTTCTTCAAGTATTTCCTCATTTGAACTTCTGGAACTTCAAGAAAAACAGCTTCAGCTATGCCTATAATTAGCACTAAAGAATCACAATAAGCTGGAATATTCTACTATTTTACTAGTGAATTTCTATGTAAATAGACATTTTAACATTCCAAGAACAAGAGAAATAGTAATGCAACGAAATCTGACCCCACACATATAAAATACATTGTATTTTTAATCTCATACCAAAGTTTACACTGGACACAGTAACTTATATCTCTTAAATCTGAATGCATATATGCCCTCAAAAAGGTAGATGCAGTTGGAATTGTCAGGGTCTGAAAACTACTTGCTTGCAAGAAATTCACTTTCATGCTATTGAAAATCTAGTCTATTTCAAAACATTTGAAGAAACACTATTTGCAAAGTGTTAAAGCACTTTATGTTGTACACAGCTCACTAAAAATTTCCTGTAAAGTTTATTTAAACCTTTCAAGAAGGTACACACAAGTGTAGAGCGAGAGATGGATCAGAGTCAGTGATCCCGTACTCCTTCCATATTAGATTAAATTTTAGGGATCAGTATACAAAGATATTTCATAAACTGACTCACTTTTTATTCCATTTACAACAGTTCACACTGCATCTTCTCTTTGGAGAAATTTCATTTAATTAGATCTCAGCAAAAATATATAAAGAAAGACCTGTATATGAAAGTCTTCTACTATAGCAGAGCAGCACTGCCAAGGCATTAAACTGCCCTCTAACCCAAGAACTGGTCCCACCAGAACAGGTGCTTCTGTTGACTTGCATTACCTGTTCTGGAATAAGATATTTCACTCCCTAAAGCTCTCAGTCTAGTACATTTCAACATAAAAAAAAAAAAATAATAATAACAATGAAGAGCAGTGGAACTTATGTAATCTGAATAATAATTTCAAAAGTTTCAGCACCCATCATGTTTTTCAGCACAACATTACCAAAGCTCACAGGACATATATTGCACTATAGCAATTCCTTGAGACAAAGCAGAAATCATAAATCATGTCTGAAAAGGAGAAAAGATGCAGACTTTTCTCAGCATAAAATTGAGACCATAAATCTATCTAAGTCTTAAGAAATATTACAGAAAAAAACCCAGCTTTTCTTGCACACAAGCTTGTATGTATACACACACCTACAGCCACACAGATTGCAAATCAGCAGAGATTGCTTTCCAATTCATACTAGCACAGCAAGATTTACAAACTCTGTAAAAATTTAGAAGGCAAGAATTTTTTTTGAGGAATACCCAAATACAAACCTGCTTTTTCTGTGCCTGCCTTTTCTGAGCACCCAGTGTAGCAGACTTAAAGCTAAGAGACTTGGACTGTCTCCTAACTTTCACTGAATCTCTCCGGCGATCATATGAAAAAGACGACGACTTCTTTGTAATTTTCCTTTTAGGTGTGTCTGCCATTTCATCCAAAGTATGGTTACCTTCAAGTAAACAGCATCCCAAGTAAGTAAAAACTCAGTATCATCAAGCTCCCACCAAGCTTTTATGAAAGTCTTCAATCTACAGAAAATCTAGCAGCCTGTAACAAATGGAGCCCACCAAAGAACAGTTTCAGTTCTTCCAACAGGTTGTAAAAATGAAAGAAGCTGATGGTCCTGAATGCTGTGTGTCACTGAAGAGCAGGCAGAACTCCTTGCTGTTTAAACTCAGACAGGCTTCAGCAGTGATGCTAATCTGAAAACGTAGTGACTATCCTGCTGAGCACGCTAAAGGTGAACGGGAGGTAGTTCCCTGCACACCAACAGGGTGTGGAAGTACACCAACAGGGTGTGGGGATGAAGCAGAAGACTTTGGGTTCAAAGCATCTTCTTAACTCCTTCCTCTCTGGGCTACTGCTGGGAAGTCAACTGAAAAGTCAGACTGGTGAAAGCTTCCCAAAAAAAGACTGTATTATTTTCTTCTCTTTGGATCCAAGGGCCTTTCTGAAGAAACTTCAGCGTGCGGTAACCACCCCATTAAATGCATTAGAGGCCCTATTTAATCTAATTTAAATATTCCATGCTCTCTCCTTGTCAGTAAGACTATTCACACCACAAACCTAGGAAATACTTCAACTTTTAAGTCAACTAGAAAATAAAGTACCCGACTCTGAACCTTACTGTCCTTCCTTGAAAATAACTACAGTTACAACACTCTCTTAAGACCTGTTGGTATCAATGGATAAGAAGGTAATGAATTCTCATCCCAGTGACAGTGTGGGAATCTTATCAGACAGCTGAGATTGCGGCTTTTGTACCAGGACTGTGTTTAGGTAGGAATGTCTCTCTTGCATAAGGTATTAGTCAAGGAACTCTACAAGGGTGTAGAGCCCCGAGAGTTACTGCTACTGATTTCCATTAAACAAAACACATCCAAAGGGCCAAACCTTTGGCTCTACAAACCATTTAATCCATGTTGAAAGACAAGGAGGAAAACTACCTTTTGACAAACTTAGGCATTGACCAGGGTCTTTTCCAGAAACTTTTCCTTATTTTATTAATGATGCTACTTCATGTACAAAACAACTATGAATAATTTATAGTTGCAGGATTATCCATTACTATAATTAAGCTCTAATATGGGTCAGTCCTCTGGTGTATGAGTCTCAATGCCTCTGTTAGGAAATATCAGTGAAGTTGGAACAGCATTTCTTTTAAGACCTGCTGATATCAAGGAGTAAGAGAGTAGTGTTAATGAATCCCCATAACCAACCTTTCCTGTAACTTCCTCCTTTGTTGTAGGATGAATAATATACCTCTAGGACACAGTGATATTGCTAAAATTAACCAAAAGCTATCAGAATGTTAAGTATTTATTAGCCATAATGGTCTAATTCTAGATTCACTGCCCATTTTTGTGGAGATTTACACTGTGAAGGATTAGAAAGCACAGCTTTATATTATCTACAACTATATCTAACCAGTGAATCTGTAATTATTACAAGATATAGAAAAAATCCATTATTAAATATTTTTAGTACAAAGTCTCTCTTAATTGTGATGTGTAGTAGTAATCATCCTTAGCCTGACATACTGACCTTCAGTGTTACTAATATTTAACACTCTGAGACCATCATCATTTCAACAGCCTGTGGTTTTCACCAAAGTTTAGATTAAAGAAACTTTTTCTCACAAACCAAAATCCTACTTAAATTACCAGTTTCCAGGATTTACAAGCATCACCTTTTTGAAGAGCTAAAATAAGCAGAGAATTCAGTATTATGTGCTTGCAAATGACATCTCAAGAAAAAACACATCCTCCAAAACTTTGTGAAGTATCTATGACATCTGATAAACATCACAGGTATTCTGATGAAAATTAAGGTCAAGGAAAGTTAGAAAACCTTTTGCAGACAGCTACTCTTATGACAGGTTCACTTGATGCCCCCGAGCTTGCACTGAAAAAAACAAAGAACCACTTCTCAATACCACTTCTGGTTCTACAGCCATCTCGGTTTGCTTCTAACGTCTTTTCAAGGCTGAGATCCTGATCCATTTACACATTGCTGGTGGAGGACGTTAGTCTGTACCTGGAGTCAGTGTTGGCATTTGTTCTGTGCTTTTTGCTATCTCTACAAAATCGTTTTGGGTTGCTTGGTTTGGTGCTGGAGGAAGCAGAGGGCTCACACCAGCACACACAGCAGAGAAACCCCACCACCTCTTGCTGCACCACAGAGACCACTCCAGCAGCTCCACAGGCACTACTGGAAAGCAAGGTCTCAGCCCAGTCATGTTCTCATTCTTCCTCTTCTTCATACCTCAACCACTTCCAGCTGCAAAGTCCTCTCCTCCTCAGCTTGCCAGGTCCTTTGGTGAACTTAACAATATTCATGAAATAGCAGAAAAATACTCAGTTTTGCAAGGAAGAGTCTTCTGCCACTTGAGTGAAACAAATCTGCTACAAGATGGGGTCCAAAGAGTGCCAGAGCCCTCATGAGCCAAGCAGAAGAACTGGGATGAAAATACTGGGGAGAGGCAGAGACAGGGCAAACTGCTGGAAGCTTTCTGAGACCTGGTTATGTGCCTTGCATGTAAGCCACTGTGCCCAGAGGTCTATTGCAAAATCAGAAACATTCTCCCAAACATAAGAGCTAGCTCAGAACTCATTAGTTTGTGTACTCAGTTAAAGCAGTCTCTCTCCAAAAGCACATCACCTTTGCCAAAATTATATTACATTCACCATGTTATTGTCTACTCCCTGGATGCTTCTGCAACTCTTCATGAACAGCATTCACCATCCATGTGTGGTTTCCCACACAATAATGGAATTCGTCACTCCAGTATTCAAATATTCCTTCTCTTCTTTCAGAACAATTACAAATATATTGAACAATACATGCTCTATTTTCCATCTTCCAACCACTTACACATCCATAAAACCCTTCCTCTTATTCCATGCCAAGTCTGTGGGGTTTTTGCCTGCACTAACCCAGTCACTGTTACTCAGGTCTGTCATTCTGCTGACATTACAGGCATAATATTGTGAGATATTACTTTCTTGACAATACTGTCAGAATCTTCCCCAGTATATCATATTCATGCATGGGCCTGCTATTCCTCAGAGAAGAGTTTTACCAAAACATTCAATTTTCATAAGTCAGATTTACCTGCAGCTCTTCAGATCTCCATGGAAACTGATTTACGGATTTACAAATGTCAGTCCTCTCTTATGTGAGAGTTCTTTGTGCATTGATACAACTGTTTCAGCATTACAGGAAAGGAATTGCAATATTGCAATTTATCTCAAAAATACACAGCAAATCATGAATGGAAATGCCATCACCACATAGCTAGAAAAAACTAAGTGATGATGAGATTAACAGTTTGAAGAACAGTGCAGAAAGAGGTGAAAAACTAAGAACTACAGTTAGGAGACAACATTTAGCTACATGTAATATCTCTTAGGGACTGAAAAATGCATGTTCCAATATTCACATATTATGACCTTTATTTCCTCACTTCCATGGATATATGATTATATATTAGTCTCATCCACAAACACTGTGAAATTAAAATTTAGTTTACTATTAGAAATACTACAAGCATTTAAATTCCATTCTTTGACTGAAGATAGTATTTATATTTTGAGTATGTTATTTTCAAATATGTTTTCATTAAATAGCAGCTGGGAATAAAGGCTGTGCAAATACTTTGATTTTCTACTTTAGATTCATCAGTAAGACAGACTTAAAAATCATCATGTGGCCCTCCCAGCAATGAGTGCATAGTGTTAATGCAAAACCACCTGGTTTAAATGGACCCATTTTGGTTTTAGCAATTTTTCAGAATTTCAGTAATATAAAATTGTCAATCTCTAAAACATAATTAAAGTAAAAGCCACTGCCAAACAGCAGATGACATCAGGAGCCCATTGTTCAAAAACTGAAGTTTTTTAACAGAAAATAACCATGGCGTTGTTATATGATGGGTTTCTTTCCCAGTATCAATACTTTCCCAAGCTTGGTGGCTCAAGCAGTTATTTTAAGCTGTTACAAGAAAAGAATGCCTTATGCTCAAAATGTGTTTTGCCAAGTCACTTGTGAGTAACAACAAATTGTTTCAAGGCCATCTCTTTTCCTGGGATACTGGGAATGAATACACAGAACAACAAGAGTGAAGTTGCACAGTGTGGCAGAAGATAACCATGGCAATAGCTGAAAATTAATTTCATAGAAAGGTTTAGAGGGGTAAAAGGGTATACCAATCAAGGTATGGTAAATACTGCAAATCATATTTCTGAGTAATTTTTGGAGCATTTTAAGGTTTTGCTGTCAGATTTGCTGCATGGGAACTGGAGAAGATGTTTTTTCATTCACTCTAGGGTGTTAATCTGTTAATGGCAGAAACAAGAAGCACAAAAATTTGTTATTCTCTACTCATGATTTTAGAGTTAAATTCTTAACTTGCAGAATTAAAGAGAAATCACATGTAAATTCCACCGCAAGTTTGCTTAAATGAGGAAGAGACACCCAAAATTAAAAATAAACAACACAATTTCAGTATTCTGATTATGTACTGATGGAAATCTAAAGACAACACAACTTTATCTGCACAGCTTTCCTTAACATCAAAAGCTCTTTAAGATTTTTGAGTGAATGAACAGGCACAGGGTTACCAGAATCTCATTCTTTCTAACAGCATCCTGCTGTCACTGACCTACCCTGAATTTACTACAAAAATGGAGTCTTGCATAACTGGCCCAAAAAATAAGAGTGAGAGAGCAAGAATCAATAGCAGCAGGATACTGTAATCACAGCCCTTCAGTCCCTAGCTAGCCTTTAACCTTAACATTACAATGCATTTGCTCAAAATAGCCTTATTTCTGTGTAGCCTTCCAGTTAACATTTGTTACAAACAAAATACAGTCATCCTTTCCAAACCACATTTTGTGTATCACATGCCTCTCTAACTCAACAGAGCTTTCCAAGAGGAAGTAAACAAAACAACAGTATTATTTAGAATTGACCATCTGTTTTAACACAAAACCCAAAAGTTCATTTCCTTTCCACTACACTGGGAAAAGGTCCTAACATGCCTTCACATTATGTGAAGAAGCTGCTCAATGACTTTTTCCCACTGGAAGTCTTCACACTTCAAGCAGGCAGGCATTAATTTCATAATAATATTAACAGAATCTCTGTAGGTCTCTTAAATGCAGATGCAAATGAAGCACAATTGCTATCACTGAATTTCAGCTGCAGTTTGCTTACTTAACACAGTTAACTCTAGTTCATGACTGTTTACAAATTCCATTTCAGCACAGATCCATGAAATTCATCTCCATCCCATTCTCACCAGAAGTATTCCACTCAAACCAGCAACTTCTTGTGTGTCTTTCTGGGAGGTTCAAAGTTTGTCTAAGCAGCACTAAGCACCAACACCACCTTGAACTTCCAGTGACCTGGGCCAGACAGAGCAGCACACACACAAACAGTGTGGGAAGCATGAGACTCCACTCCAGACAAGACCAAACCATATTCCTCTGGTTTTTATCGCTGCACTCAGTGGGCGTAAGCATGAATTATGCAGGCTGAAGAGATGACTGAATATTTGAAAATGTTAAGTCAATCAAAGAAAACCCGTGCCTGCCTTAGTTTAGAGAAATAAAGCTAAGCTGTAAATCTAAGCATATACCAAATTACTGTGGTTATTTTTAAGAACCAGTGTTGAATTTATCAGTGATAAAGGAATTTATAAGATGCCAAGGCCTTTAGGATTTATATACTGTGAATCCCAAACTAATTTGGCAAAATGAGCAAATGAATTTAGCAATAATTGACATTAGGTTCATACCTACATTGTTTCAAAGTACCTCTGTTTGCCCAGCTGATCATTACAACCAGGGGCTCTTAATAGTAGATCCTTGTTGTTCTCTCAAGAAGAAAAAACTGATTTTTGAGCAATACAGCTACACCAAACACAGACACCTTGATCTCTAAAGCTTCCCACTCAGCAACAGTCTGAGCATTTCTATTCATTAAAAATAACATATAATCGTAAACAAAACCTTTTGTCAAGTTGTTCAAAACATAAATTAGTATTTCACTGCGAACTCAAATGGGAGCAAGTTATATTCATACATATACTTTTGGTTTGTTGGTTGCTTTTTTTTTTTTAAATGATATTACACCACAGTTTTCTCAATATTTTTTCATGGATAAACAAGAGTCTGTGAGACCTCAGAATAAGTACTTCCATATTACCCTCAAAGTGTGAGACTCACCAAAGTGTCTACATGCCTCAGTCTAGCTGGAGGAAACACAGTTAAGAATGGTTGGGTTCTGGTTTTTTTTCTGCAGTTGGATTTGTTGAGGTTTTTTTCTGCTGAGAATGTCTGCCTACTAAAAACTGAACTGAGGTCATCAAGTATGCTATCATCAATTTGGAAACTTATCAAGATGACATATGTTTTTTGAGAGCCTTCATAGAGAGGGCTACTTTTGCAAGTTACAGAAATCCAAACAAAACAGGTTATTAACCTATCTTTAAAATATTGGTCTAATCACTAAATGCACAAGAAACCTGTATTTTTAAAATATGGAAGTAGGTTACAGAGCTGACTAAATGCTAGCTGAAAATAGGATTTTGTTTCTTGTAGCCAAATATTTTTCAAAAACAGTAACAAGTCTGCCCATTTGTATTCATGTATACACAGAGATATATAAATGTAAAACACACTGATATATTTCCATATTTGAAAACTATCCACATTTCCACAGTAAAACCTGAAAAAAATGACATTACAATAAATATTTAAAAGTTTTCTAAAAAAATTATTCAAATGAGTATTTAATTTTTTTTATTACAAGGTTATTATCTTTAACTGCATTAACCAAGCAACTTCACATGCAGTGATATGTGTCATATAAATGTCCACATCTTATGCTGGCTAAGTTAGAGTGCTTTATGCACTTTCTCAATGAACTAAGTTAAAGGGCTTAAGTAAAGTTGTTTCAGAAACAAACAAAGGAACAAACAGCTTAGCAAAATCAGTTTTTCCATGTAGTTTGTTTCATGTTTTACTCCTTTTTTTTAAGGAGGAACAACACTGAGCCTCACAAATTATTCCAGAAAGCAACTGGCTAACCCTTATTCATCCATTCTGTTTTAGTAAGTGACAAGAGAACAAAAAAATATAGGGACAGAAGAAGCTAAATAAAGTCACCCTAGCATGCTGCATTTTAATGTGAAGGACGCCATCAAAGATACTTCTCTCATTCCATTCAGAACAGCTGCTCTAAGGGTCTTTGTATTTGTTACAGGACAGAACATTTTCTCCATGGAGACAGTGGAATAGGAGTAAATATATTCTTCACATCACTTAAGTGTTTTATTTTACTATGGCAGTTGACTATACAGAGCAATAAATCCATCAAGAGGACAAGTGGTCCTTAGCTGCTCTGCATTCTGTATTGTGCTGATATGACACTGCACAATTATAGCAGTAATACATAAAAGCACCACCAAAGACAAAAATTACATATATCACTGATCTTTAACTCTAAAGAACCATGGTAAGAACAAAGTGATTTTCAAAAATATAGATATCAGGTAGTAAGTAATATAAGAAACTTCTCTTGAGGAATGTAAGGAAGTTCCTTGTGGAAATGAACACTGAAACATTAAGTGTTCAGTTTTCCAATACCCTAGACATTTTTGACTCAATTTTTAAAAAGAGAGATATAGGCAAATGTTTGATTTTAAGCACAGCTAATCCTACAGACTTCAGTAATCATTTAATTACGTGTTTAGACACCATCTGTTTTAAATGCTTTTTTACAAGGTATGCTAACATGTACAGATAAGACACAAAATATCCCTAACTGGAGATATATTCCAAACCTCACATTAAAGAGGCTTGTATTAGGTTCTAGCAACATGAAACCAGTTGATACACTTGCTATGGAGGCAAAGTAACAACACAAAACTAAAGGGAGCCAGGAAGGTCAGCTGTAAAACACACTACAGGAAACTAAAAACCAATGACTAATGACCAAAATACTTTAAAAGATCCAAACGTGAAGGTCAAGTGAGAATGACTAATTCAAGGATATAAACCAGTATAGCACAGTGCATGTTTATATTGCACCTTCCTAATCAATCCTGCAAGGTCCTTTAAAAAAAGGAAATTTAACTCAAAGGTGCCATCAGTAGAGATGAGCTTGGCAAATGCATAGATAAATACTACTAATTGCTAAGTATCTTGTCCATCTATACACAAAAACAATATTGTAATAATGACTTTGCTTGCTTCAATTGCAGTCAGAGTTTTTCAGCTATTAGTCACGCACATAAAAACACCCACAGAGTTTCACTGTGAGGAATTACCCCACTTGAAGGCAGCAAGGCAAGGTAACAGCGAAAGAATAAGGTCTCAAAGTCACCAGAATTAAACTTCTGAAGGGAAGAGCACATGAGGAGCTAAGAAGTGCATTATTCAAATAAGTCTCTGTGTGTGTATATATATATATAAATATTTATATTTAGTGACAACTTGCACCAGCCTCCCTGAGGCCTGTAAGCAAAAGCTAAACTAATCACACAGCTGAGCACTTCAATATGAGATAACCAACTAGAGGTTTCAATTAGCTTTTCATGAAATCTTATCTGGGCACTATTTTTATGGAAGAAATTCCTGAAAACTCAGCACTGTTACTCTATACAGCTTGAGTAATCCCAACATTTCAGACAGTGAGGAGTCTTCACGTCCCAAGACTCCTCACATAATTTTTCAACATAAAGTCCTGGTTGAAATAACCATGTCAATTAAGTTTTGTCACAAGAAATAACTACAGGCAAAGTATCTATTTCTGAAGAATTAGCCTAAGAGTCATCATTTGGCCAGTTTTCAAGGAGCCTTGACAGTGCCTGTTCCAATAGAGGCAATTAAGGATTCTGTCTGTGAAGGAGTGTGGTCCTGAAACATGTTTCCAGACTGAAGTCTGTATCAGCCCAGATGCTTTCAAGACCTTCAGTTTTCCAGAGAAAAGTAGCATATTTACAGGACTCTACAGTTTGCCACAGTGTTTCTTACCCACATTTTTTTGAACAGTAACTCAAAGATACTTGTATCTATAACTTCAAACAAATAGCCAATAAACAAAAGGCCTCTTAGTTAACTGTGATGTAAATCGCTACTTAAAAAAAGAATAAAAGCGCTCCAGGCTCAACAGTGTGTAATTATTGTCTCAAGTTCTGTGTAGTTAGCAATTCCTCCAAAAACGATTTTTGGAAAAAAAAAAAAAAGCCAAAAAAACCAACACTCAACAGTTTAAAACTAGCAGAGTTTTTTGCACATATTCAACTGGTAACACAAAGCTACAATATCAACTTACAGATTTTTTTTTTTTTTTGCACATTAATTTTCCACTCTTTGAGGTATTTCATCCTTGCAGCCTCCTTTTCCTATTTGAACTGTTAAAGAACCAGAAAGGATGGAAAACCCATGATTTCAATTAAAAGAAAAACCCTGACAGTAACCAATTCCTCACATCTGTCAGGCAAACTACATAAAAAACGTCTAAAATCTCTGTGTTGGCTGCCACTTTGGGACACGTGCAGGAAGCACACACCACTGATGGGCTGATGTGCAGTTTGTGCCACGCTGCTTTCGTAGCCTGGTGTACTTACACGGTCTTTGTCATCAGCTACATCACAAAGAATGTCATCGAGATCCAAGATCCCACCATCCCCGTGCTCCAGACGATGCACTTGTATCCAGTAATTTGGATCCTGCACGAAAGAAGAAAATAATATCAGATTATCACATGCCAACAGGAAAATGTTATTCCACCATATAGCCAGCATCGCAGTCCTACAAGTTCTTGACATCAAACATCTATTTAGGTCATATTTCTGTAAATAAATGTAAATTGAGATGTAAAGCCCAAGTTGTTTTTTTTTTTTAAATTGCCTCAGACTAGATATGTAGTCTTCCCTCTTCTATCAGATCTGCATGAGTCACAATCCCATCACTGACACGTAGGACTCTGACTTATTCCAAATATTACTGCACATTACATTCCCAATATTCCTTCCATAAAAGGAAGAAAAATACATTGTTCTCAAAATAAAGCATGCAGACAGTGGTCAACAGGCACAAAAGGTTACATGCAGCTGTAAAATGTGTGAGGGTTTTACAGAACAGCTATAAAAGGCATAAACCAACATTTAAACAACATCAAAATGCTTTCTAACTGTCCTTTGCTAGAGGTGGTAAATGGAATAACTAAAACTTATACTAAGAACAATTTCTACATTTGAAATAAAAAATTATATGCACACACAGATACATATACACACACATATATGCATACAAATGTCTGTGTGTGGCTTTGTGTTTATACAGGTGTCTAGCAGTAACTGGGAAGACTGGCTTTACAGTCTTTATGGCTTTACAGTCTTTATTACTACTTTTGGCAGTAAAGGAAGCCATAGGGAGCAAGGCTGTGTCCACAAAGTGTCTCCAGCATATGAGCCAAGTGCTGGTTAGTACTCGACATGCTATTCTTAAAGGATTTGTTTCCTAATGGGGGAAAGTTGCCCTGTAAACACCTGGCCTGATGATGCCACATAATCCTGCTTCTCAAATACATCCCCCAACGCCCCGGGCTGTTGTTCAGGGTCTCACAGTAAAAGAGCTGCCTTGCTTTCCCCTGAGAAGGCATGGCTGCACAAAGTTTCTGCTGGGAGGACCATAAAAATTGCATCAACTTGCAAAGTTCCCGACTTCCTAAAATTAGCGATTAGCATGAGCCTTTTTAGGTATGGTGTCTAGAAGTGACAAAACAAAGAAAGCAAAATAATAAAAACATCACACCAAAGCCAAACCTGAACTGAACAAAAACCCACCCACACTAAAAAGAGAAGTCATAAAGAAACTGATAACCTCCACCCTAAAAGGCCTGAAAATAGTTTGATTTCTCAAAGATAGAACAGGACAAGAAATAGGACTACCAAAATTCCTCTAAATCCATATACGTATTTAAATCCTGATAGAACATGCTGCACAAAACAACATAAACAGATATTCATCTTGGCTTTAACATCCTAGAACTCCATGTATTTGCATACGATATGTATGCATAGGTCAAATGATTTGGAGATATTTGGTACTATGAAAGTTACTTCATTGTTTGTATAAGTACATCCTCATTAAATGTTGCTGCAAGTCATCATCATTAAATGATCAGATTTCAGAATTACATTTTACAGTCATTAGGCTAGTCATTTCAAAAATTAAATTACAGACTTTTTTCTCTGATTTCTCTAAGTATTAAATATCATTACCTTCCATTTCTTCTAAGCACGCACTTATACAATTAACTGGATTTCTAGTGTGTGGGTTTTCTCTAAGCAGACTTACTATTGTAGCATATTACAGGAGATAACTTAGTACACATTTTTTAAAAGTAAAGATCTGGGAATAATTAAAAATGATATTACATTATTCACACTGTCATGCATACAGAGGTGCCTACGTAGCTAGGTAATACACAAACCTGCTCTGTAAAAAAGGTACATAATATAAACACTAGGATAAACTTGTAAGTTTGAATACTCCACTAACACAGACAGGGCTGGACAAAGTCACCTGTGTATACCAGAATCTTTCAACATTTCTTGTTGAAATGTTCGAAGGGAAGTCTTTGCAAACTCTGCTCTCAGATTACAAGGAAAAAAGATCCTTCCTCATCCTCCAGCCCATTAAAAAAATCTCCTATGCCTCTCATATCTCGACACACATTTGCAAAGACCAAGATTTAGAAGAGTCAGACAAGCTGTGAAGCACCTTGCACTCCTGTAGGATTTGACTCAGGTTTCCTCTGCTGAGATTCTCCACCTCAAAGCTAAACTGAACCATAAACCACTCTTCAATGTAAAATCACACACGGAAAACTTAGTTTGGACTTTAAGAGAGCCTGATCCCTCATACATCACCCAGTTCACCATTTTTGTTTGCAACAATTAATCTTCTTACTGAAGAATGGAAACATTAAAAACAGGTAACTGCAATACTGGCTCAGTGACCTGACTACATCCATCAAAACAAACAGCACCCAAGCTGAAACTACAACTTCAATATCCATGTATCCTTGTTTTTTTCCCTTCCTACCACAACTGTTTCCTACCTCCAAGGCAAATGTAAAAAAACATTCACAACTACAGAATCAATAGCAGAAACACCCATTTCTATTGTGCTATTTCAGCATGCACAATCTACTTAAAAATAGCTTTGATATATAAGCTGCTTCTACTAATTACTTCCTTTAAAAGTTTCTCAATATTGCATAAGAAGTTTTAGATAGACTTCATTTTTACTGCATCACCTATTAGTACTGCCATAGCCTGAACTGCTCTGGTTGCTTTTCCTGCCAGACAAGGTCCTGATACAAAACAATACGTGAGCAAGACCAGACAAGAAATATACAAAACTAGTTTGGCAAGAATTCACTCTGGCGGGATTTGGTAAGTAAATATGAAATAACAATGCAACTTTTCATTAAAGCCCTCTCCAAACATCAGAACAGTCTTCTCTTGAGGCCCTTTTACTCTATTAAAGGTTTTGCATAAATCAAGGATTTGATGGGGGAAGACTGGGAGGGAAGAGAGGTCTAGGAGAGAAGGGAGTATTCAATTGTACAGAGATTAGTTATACCATACTGGAGGGGAAAAAGAAACCAAAAAAAAAGAGAAAACAACATTGAAACTAGTGATTTTACCAAGCTATGGAAATTCACAGCCATTTATGGTTCCAAGTTTTAGCAATTATTTCTATATATTATTCAGCCAAACAACATGAAAAAACCAAACTGCATAAATGTTCACATTTAAATTCCTATTCTGTGATTTGTCTAAAATGAACATAATGTTGTACTCGAGTCTGCTCATGCACTGTCTGCTAAATATGAAAGAAACTGAACCAGACTTGATGCAGATTGGAATTTAAGTACTCCTACATGGATGTTACAAGTGCATCTGTATTCATGGCTTGGTCAAGTTGTATTTCTCAATCTCAGCCAGTAAACAGATACTCACAATTCCCTATGCAATAGCAGTAGTAGAGTCCTCGAACATTTTCTGAAGCAGCCAAACACAGTTTTGGCTTAGACCAGTTCCTAATGTGGAAATTGGCTATTTCCAGAGTTTACTGGAGTTGACATAACTTTGTCTGTGGTGCAAAGTGGTCCAGTCACTCCTTCTGAAGTGAAGGACACCCGAACACCTATGGGATCACCCTCTCTGGCTGGCAGTGCAGGGCTCTCAAGTGAGATGTCAAAAACAAAGGACTGCCACCAATACTTACCCACAGCAATCTGCTCAGGGCACGTGCAACTGGGTGCTTACACACAAGTTAAAAGGAAAATGTCTTCTAGTTATTTAACAGAAGAAAAAAAAAAAAAAAGCTAAGAAAATCAAGTTTATAAAAGTAAAGTTTCTGGAAAAAAAAAAAAAAAAAAGAAAAAAGGAAAAAAAAACTATGAGCTCAAATTTTTACATCTCCCAAAAGTTTTTCAAGAAACCTGCTTCAGAGTTACATTTAGTCAGACATGATGCTGTTGTTTCAAAATCTGAATCTGTATAATAGAATCAGATTTTCATATTTTGTCAATAAGACAAAGCTACATTTATATTCTTTGACTGCTATGATTGTGTAAAAGGGTACTGCACTCTCCAAATCTGCAATGCATTCAGACAGAAAAACAAGTGGTGATAACTCATTAGCTTCACTGTTCCACCAATGTGTAAGCTAGCAAAGTACAATTATTTTGAAAAAGCTGCATAGATGCCTTTGTCACTAGTTCATGTAGAAGAACCAGCAAGTTCAGTTCATTGAATGAATACAAGGGTAGAAGTAACGCTAAACCTGATTTATAATATCTTCATTTAAATATTGCATCACTCAGCTCAAGTCTAAGCAAGTCAGATCTCCTGTTTCCTGTCTACACCCATTTAACTCTTCAACTTGATGATTATAAAGGTACTCGTAATTTAAGCTCATGAACACCACATTTTCTAATCCTCAGCAATGGAAGTTAAATATTTGCTAAGTGAACACCAGCACTGAGACTGGAAGCAAGAGCACATTACAAAGGCAGCAAGAATGCAGCCATTCACATTCTGTTTATTACATAAAATGACTTCTAAAAAGCACAAAGGAAAAACTGAGAAAACCATTAGTTTAAGTAGTATCATTCAGTGTTCTGTAGCTAACAATTTCATGTTCCCACATAATGGAAACAAGGACCATATGTGGAAAACAATATCTAGAAATCAGAATGGAAACAGCAATGTGTTCTTATTAATGGCAAAGGAAGATTTCTTATTCCTTTACATCTAAATATGTGTCTTGGTTTTCACAAATGTACCCTTTCAAAAAATATATTGAAATCTTTAACATTAAAAGTTACAGTAAATAAGATTATTCTTTAAAATACTTTGTCCCTATCTTACAAGAAGACAGCACCACAAACCTCTGACAAGCAGCAATCTAACAGAAAGCAGAAAATCAGGCTCCTAAAAGCCTGATGAACAATGCTTAGCGTTTACTAATTGTGCCCACTACTGCGATTTGATCTCACCTGTCACCAGCAGGATGTCCTGAAGCATCAGAAAAACGACATTAATCTGCCTGGCTACAATGACGCACTCGGAGCTGGCACGGCAGAGGAGTGTGTGTGTTTTTGTCCTTTCTTGTGCACTGTTTGGAGCCCATGCAGAGAACACCACTGAGGGAGGACACCAAGCTCTCCCCAAGAGGTCTTTGTACTCTTAACTTTGCCCACACTTCCCAGCTATGTTTTCCTCAGCTGGGTGCAGACCAGTTGCCACTACAATTGGTTACACATCTGGAAATCAAGTAATACAGGTGTTTTTCCCCCCACACCCCTATATTTTCTGATCTGTTCTGATCTGCCCAAATAGGAAGTGTATTTTTTACCACACAACACTCCTGGGAAATAGATTGGCTTTGCCAAGCTGAGCTCCCAGAGGCTCTCCATTGCCTATCCAGACCAACTGAAATTATTTATATTTAGATATTATTTATAGCTTTTTGCTTTAACACAGATCCTTATATGATTTTTAAAAAGCACTATCAGCTGGACAGTTGTGCACAGGTATTTCAGTGTAACTTTCAAAGGAAAACACTCACCACCAAGACAAAGGACAGAGCAGAAGCATATCCAAGTATGCAAATATAACTTCTCAATTATAAATGAAGAGATAAAGGGAAATAAGCATATATTATTCATTTCAGCTTAAAAATATCTGGAATTCAAGATTATAAGGCCATGTGTGGGGCTATCTTCACTGGATTGACTTTTTTGAAAACAGATAAAGCCTTTGTGGCAAGAATACACACAGATAAAAACCAACTAAATCACCAGGCTAGGGTGTGTACTGGACTTGTCTGTTCAGCAGCATATGGCACTTGGGCGTGTTAACACTGTCTGAAAGGAAACTATGGTTAATAAAAAACTAATATATCTGAAAATTTGCCAGTGAATTCATTCATTTCCCTGTCTAGCCCTGTGCTGCAGGCAGGAACTATCCAAACAAGCAGTCAGGTGCCAAAAGACAACCATGAAGGCTTGCAACGTCAGCTGGCTTCCAGTTACGTTCCACAGCCTGAGAAGCCAGCAAGAACAAGTCCCTGGGTTTAAATTGCATCTCCATCCCATCATCTGTCTCCTCGAATTTCAGGCACAAAGATCTGCTGCACAACACACACGAGCAGCAGTGGGAGAATCAGCTCCAAAGCCCACTGCTGATCTCTAAAGCACATTGAAGCTGCAGCACGGACAGCTGGCAATACTGGTACAACATAAGTGCATTCACTGTCTTGGCAAGGCACAAGCCACAAAAATACTTAACATAAATGAAAGCAGCTCAGTAAAGCTCAGAAAGCAACTAACACCTGTAGCAGCTCTTAAGTTACCAGGTGATGAGTTGAAGGGACAGTTATCTTTTCTATTTCTGACCTCACTCCACCTGCAATTACTCCCCTCACATGAATTTTAGAGCGCATTCACATACACTTGCCCTTTATGCCATTAAGTCAAGAAAAAAAGGGCTATCGACTACAATAGAAAATAGTTGAATGCTCTACAGCAGAAAATAAGCCTTATCCCTTTCATCTTTTTGATCCTTAACCTGTAAAACTGCTCTTTGTTCTGAAGATGCACTGTACTAAAGCTAATTTCTTGCTATTCTGTTTTACTGAGAAGAGGAATACACATTCAGGAAGGTTACACTTCATGCTGTAACAAGAGACTTTGGTCTAGGATTTGACTTTTTTCAAAAACACCAGATTATACATAATGTCTTCAACCAAGGGATGCACACTGATTTGATATGAACCAATTATGAAAACGAGAGAAACATACAAGCCTGATCACTGAAGCATCTTGTTCCACTTTTGCACTCACCAATGCTTGTCTCCAGCCTTGCTAATAGGGCTTCAGTTTACCAGAAATCCATCCAAGACAAAATCTGAACATATGGCAAATATCATTCTTCCTGACACACTGAAATGTTAGAAACCATATTTACGAAGCAAAAAAAAAAGTAACATTGGGCTTTGAATGCATCCTGTATGTCATTTCAACAACGATTTACTTAAAAATTAATCACATTACCCTATCAATGTCAGTCCTCAGTACAGAAGTCTGAGAGCCAAAAAAATGAACCAAACAGTCATCCACTTCAGCAATTAAATGCCTCATAAAACCTATTAAATTGAACTAATATGGTTGGTAAACTGCTGGAACACTACTACATATTGAGTTGGGCTGCATTACTACTGGACTACAAAAAAAAGCATCAAGGAACTACTTAATCTTGCTTCAAGTGCCAAAAGGTTCGTAGAAAAAATGGTGAATTTGGCTGTTAGCCACTTCACAGTTTAATAAACTTTCAAATATATATATGAAATCCTTGCTTTTCTGAAATGAAGTGGTAATTTCCTCATCTGTAAGGAAAGTGGTCAAAGGTCTACCGTAGCAGTAAACTTCCTGTTTTCCTACCCTACAAGGATATGCCAGTTCTTTCTATTAATACATTACCCCCATGCATCATGGAAGGCTGGAATTTTTATTTAACTCATCCACTTGACCTAGAAACAATCTATACCAATCCATGAGAAATCATACCACTAACTGCTTTAAGTCAACTTTCCGATGTACTGCTAATTTCATTACCTATTAAATAGAATTGAATCTCTATATGCCCCAATAGCTTAATGTCAAGGAATAATTCAGATTGGAAGGAACCTCAGGACATCCCAGAACTGGACAGGAACCATGCTGAGCAGAGGGGGACGGTTCCTTCCTTTGTCTCCTGGATATGCCCTGCTGACACTGCCTGCTGCCAGTGTGCAGGGCTGGCTCCTGCCCACTCCCTGTCCCCAGCCCCAGCCTGTGGCACTGCATGGGACTCCTTCTCTAATGCAGAACAAGGCACAGAATCCCAGAATTGCTTAGGCTGGAAAAAACCTCTGAGATCATCAGATTCAACTGTTAACCCAGTACTGCCAAGCTGACCACAAAACCACGTCCCTAAGTGATACATCTACATGTCTTTTAAGTACCTCCAGGGATGCTGACTCAATCACTCTTCTGGGCAGCCTCTTTTCATGCTTGATAACCCTTTCTGTGGAGAAAACTTTCCTAAGATATAATTTAAAGCTCCCCTGGTGCAATTTGAGGACATTTTTTCTCATCCCATTACTTGTTACCGGGAAGAAAAGACAGGCCCCACTTGGCTACAACCTCCTTGAGGTAGTTGTAGAGAGCGATAAGGTCTCTGCTGAGACTCTTTTTCTGCAGGCTAAACAACCCTCAGCTGCTCCTCCTAGGACTTGTACTCCAGACCCTTCACCAGCTCTGTTCCCTTTCTCTGGACATGCTCCAGCACCTCACCTTTCTTGCAGTGAGGGGCCCAAAGCAGGCACAGGCAAGGTGTGGCCTCACCAGGGGGAGAATTACTGCCCTGGTCCTGCTTGCCACTGTGTCACTACTGCTGACACAGCCCAGGATGTCACTGGCCTTCTTTGCCACCTGGGCACACACTGGCTCAGGGTCAGCCCAGCTGCTGATCAACACCCCCACGTCCTTTCTCCCTACATTGCATCTGTCTGTCTCCTGGCAGCCTGTTTCAAAAACACTGCACTGAAAACATTGCTCACTGTCAAAACTAATGACATGATGACATTTCTTCACGGCACACAGCCCTCTAACCACTAGGAGGTGCCACCACCAAAGGGCAGGTCCAGGTCAGCACCTGGACTCTGATACTAGCACCAAGTCAGGCACCTGCAAAAAAGGAAAAGTTATTTTGTGCTGCCACTAGAATGCATGTGGCAACCAAATTTGATAATCGTTAAATGAAGAATAAAGCTTTACATTTGGCTATGAAAGAATAACACACTTTTCACCACGATTACTGATAGTTTACACTGTGAACAACTATGTTCTGTTTGCTAAGGGGAAGAAGTTAATATGACACTGCATCTCTAAACTCCATTATGCCCATGCTGTGAGGACCAAATAACACTGTCCTGCCCAAAATGCAAAAAAAACTTTTATATGGTATTTATTTCAATCCCATGTAAAAAAAAAAAATCAAGACATCTATTGAAGCACTCCCACAAACTCCAATTGTGGCAAATCCACAAGTAAGGAAAGATAAATATGTCCTTTTCAGCCTATTTTGCTGTAGCAAAGCTTACTTCATAATCTGCATCTAAATACAACAAATAATGTAACAAAACTGTCCCTTGATTACAACTTTTAATTATTAGTATTAACTCCAGATGACAGATACGAATTAGAGAAATGAAATCCATTACTCATGAATATGCAGTGAAATGTACTGTCTATAATGGTGCACAATCTTCTGTGTGGGGATTTAGAATTTGGGCAACTGCTGAAGAAATGCAGAACATCCTAGGACTGCAGCTTGACAACTGAACCATAAGTGAATCTGATGAAAGAAGTGCTTTCTGTTTCTTCCAAGAGTTTATTTACTTCCACCCATCATGGCAGCATTACTTGGATTTAAGCAGTTCATTGTTTTTTTCAGCCACCACAACAGCTCTTCAAATACACTACTTGATTTAGACCAGAATGATGTGTTTTAGTGGAATAACCAACCACATATGTATGTCTGTACATACAGACCTGTATGTTGTAGACCAACATGAGACAGACATTGATTAAACAAAACAAAACACAAAGTGAGTTTGGTAAAATGTTTCAAGAGAAAATTTAAGAGGGTAGAGTTGTCTACCCAAGTGACATTCAGCTTAAGAAGAAGAGACTAATTTATTTCAGAAAAGTACTTGAAATAAGATTTTCATTTGGAGGCCATTAATCTCAAATACCATGAAAGACAGAAACAACCACTTCTGATATATGTTCCCAAATGGGCACAGCCAATTAATTGTGTGGTATCTGAACTCTAAACAATGATTAATATCCATACAGCTGCAAAATCATTATTACATCCACTGACTCCATTTCCAACAAAATGTAAACATAAAGTTAAGACAAAATATTAAACACCATTCTCTGTCTTCATGGCTGTATTATTCCACAGAGAACTTCAGATTCAAGGGTTGGTGGGTAGGACTTGGCAATATAAACAGCTTTGCTGAACCATGTGGAAGGAATGCACAAGTTATGTAAATCACAGAAAGTTCACATAAGTTATGTGAATCACAGAAAAATTCATCTCAGTTCAGGTCAGCTACGATATTGCATGTTTTTGATAGGATTTAGAGCTTTAGCATCCCTGGTGCTTTACACCCTGCCAGCCATGCACAGGGGTACCCACGAGATGTCCCTTCTCCTCTGCAGTTGCTGCAGGTGAGGTGCACACGGGAGGAGATCCCCCACACTCCCTGCACCGCAGCACGCACGGTGCTTGGGCACTGCCTGCTGCCTAAACAGCAATTCCCTGGCTGCTTTAGAGGAGGAGCAACATGTCACCTATGGCTGCTGGATCAAGCTGGTAAACAGAACAAATAAAGTGGCAAACTAATATATACTGAAAAACACCTACAAATCAACACCAGAATAGATCTATGGAGCAATTTCTACTGACTTGCGTCATAGGAAAGCCTGGCTAACAGTGAAAGGTTTAGGAGTTTCCCTTGTGCTCTACAGAACTGCTCCCAAGACTATAACTATATTCCTCATCTTTGTCCTCCTCTCCTATCTGCATATTCTAGCTCATGGACAGAGCTTTCTACGCTGCCTAAGGAGGCTGACACGAGGCAGGACTGCCACACACCACCACTCCACCATCTCATCTCTAAGGGACACCCATGGAACAGTATCTGTGGTTAGCACACCCCTGGACCTACAAGCAGGTATCTCCAGGTCAAATCCACCAAGGAAAACTGGTTTCTAGTAAGTATCTGCAAAAGCAATGTGGAAATAATCATGGTATCCTGTTAATTTATCTCTTAAATACTTTTCAAGATACTTTAACCAAAGCAGGCCTTACTCTCATCTCCAGGGAACAATTTGTAGCAATAATATTTAGCTATTACTCTTCCAAATTGCTCAATCTTTTTTGAAGGAGTGTAATTTCAATTCCTTCTAGTGGCACTGATTTAAGCATGTAGTCACTCTTTTTTAAACATGCCTAATGCTTTTCTGAAACTTCAAGAACAATCACTATATAAATTCAACTACTATAATCATGCTTATTTTATAAGGTTAAATAAAACAGATCTGCAATTCTCTTTGAATTCAAGGTTCTGATTGATGCTAACTCAAGGCACAAACTGCAATGCAACATTCCATGTTAGTGTGAAGGAAAGGACGTACCTTGAAACTAAGCTTCTATAAACAATACTCTCAATGATTATTTGTTTTGTTTTGAAGTGTATTCATTACTTCTGAAGGTAATTTTTAATTGATGTTAAGGTTTACTATGGCTGTAGTCCTACTGACTGAGTGTGCTGTAGGGTATTCCCATGTTTAAGATGAAAAAAAAACTAGCACCATATCTGCCTGCAGACCTCACCAGGAAATAAAGGCAGAACTAATGCTAACTAGCTCCACATTTTATCTTTCCTGCCATTTTAATTCATATCCATGTTTTATTCAGAGATCAACAGTAACAGTTCCTCCTCACAAATCAGCAGTAATCATCTTTTTCAAATCAATAACTAAGCTCAGGACTAAGCTTGAGGCTAGCCCCTGTATAATCAGAATCCCGCTGCCACACTCCTGAGTAGTCAACAGTCTGTAACAGAGAAACTCTGAAGAAGGAGCCTTACTCTTGACTTAATGAGGACTCCTTTCTAACTCCTCCCTCGATCTCACTTCCAGTTCCAGAATTTGGTATAAATACAAAAAATCACCTGCCAGCTGCAGCTGCCAGGTGCATCACAACCTCCCCTCTCACTCTGCCTTCTCAAAATACAGTGTTCTCCTCCATCACCTACACTTGCTTATTACTCACCATCACTTCCATACCTGGCCAGAAGCAGAAAATAGAGGGCATTCCAAGAGGTTAAAGCAAATATAGATGACAGCTCTTGGAAAACACTTACTTAAAAGCACATCCCTTCCATTTACCACACCAGCATTTCTTCCAACCAGACAGTGCAATTCCCTCCCAGACCCAACTGCACTAGAACCCATCAACATAAGCAAAGCTTGCCAAGCCAAGCCCTGAGAATGGATCCACTAATGCAGGCAGATGGTGATCAGCACTAAAAACCTCCTTTTACTTCCTTACTTACCTTCTCCCTTGTCACCCGCAGTGACAGGGAGCAGCTAACAGCAGTATACCACAGTACACTGAACTCTAACCCATTACACCTCCTTCAAAATCGCTTCAATCTCTAACAGCATGCCTGCACTCGTCCAAATTCAAGCAGAAGATTTTATTAAGAGAGAAGCAAAACCAGCTAGTCTTCTTGACCAGAAAAGAAAGCAATAAAAAAATAACTATTAAATCAGTGAGGCAATGCCAAGCCCTAATTTGAAACCTTCAAGTCTTTTCAGCTGAGTTGTGAGTATATCACGTGTAAAATTGTAAAAACTATTTAATTCTTTGAGCTCAGAACACTTCAATTTGCATCTCCAGAAGTTTTGACTAATATAAGAATGATATAACAGGGATGTTTTCAGTCATAACTTATAGTGTGGTCTAAATTAGAAGTTCCCATCTTTGTAACAAAGTCAGTTTTGGCAGAAGGTACAGAGAAATTACTACAATTGCAAGCACGGGGACAACATTAGAAATATACTTAGGCACACCATAATATTCTACTTAGAATCATACCTTCAAGCCCAGTAAAACCCAAGTAATTATCTTTCTTCTCTTCTGCTAGACAAATTAGAGAGTATCCTCTACTTAGTCAAACCTCAGTTTGAAACCTCCAGTTTCTAGTTCTTTATGCATTTTCAGAGTCTTACTGAAAATGTTTTCAGTGTAACAGCCTAATTATATTGTATACACACACAGAATCTAAGAATTATCCGTAACTCATGGCAAAAATAAGTTTCATACAGGACTGATTAAAACTAAATAATATAGAAAAAATGTGTGTGTTATGTGTTCATTGAGGTGCAGTTCATCTGTCCACAGAAAAGCAGTATTTTTAAGAATACTGCAACTTCTATTTTCTGTAATTAACTCCTATAAAACACATACAGCATGCTTGAGACTAAGAAGAATAAGCAACAAATCTGTCTAATAAGGTGTAGAGGGGGGGCAGGGGGAACCAGGTTCTTAGAAACTGCACAACTTTTCTTTCAGAAAACCTGTAGATTTTAAGCACCTGGGATCTCTCTAATGTGCTTCCTACCCAAATGAAGACAGAAGAAGGTGGCTGTACTATCTCGTTAGCTTTGAATGATCAGAGCACAACCAAGGCTACAGGCAGGTACATGGACATAGTGTCTTAAACTTCATTACAGAGAAAAATCTGCATGATGTTCTGTAACAGAGTAGAGAAAAAAGAAAATACTTTGATGAATAGAAAGAGTCTAAAATATGGCATCTTTTTTGACTTGTTTAGCATACGGTTTAGATAGCATACACTAACAATTCCCCAGCCAGGACTGCACCAAGCCAACCAAAGTTTTAAACCATTTCATCTAAACACAAGGCTTCATCCACGTATTTTTATAAAACACTCCAAATTAATTAATTTAACTTTGCCGGTTTTCCTGTAACAACCAATAGGTCTTTGTTTTGTCTCTTCTATATTAATAGCAACTGCACTGTTAAAAATACAATGGAAGTTTCAATAACTTAAAATATTTTTTTAATAAACCCCTCATACTTTTTTAATTATTGAGATGTCTGAACTGATAGAAGCTTGCAAGCATCAAAATAACAAGCTTGTGGCATACCTACATATATATACACACAGACACAAGCACACTATTGTAGATGAAACCTGCTCTCCTGTTCTTGAAGCCAAAAATATTGTTCTTGCAGAAGTCTACCTCACAGTCCTTGTATTTGGATTCTCAGACTGTTCTTGTACTCTGAGTACTCTGTTTTGATTCAGAAGAATAATTATGTACACTTACACAATTTAAAATATTCCATTAAATAACATCATTTTTATTTTCCAGGAACAGGGGGCTTTGCTTTCTAAAGGAGAACTCCTCAGCTTGGCAGAGAGTCTTACAGTTGCTTCCATAGGCTTTTTCCTAGAGAAACTCCCAGCCACGTACAGATTAAAGCCCCAGCACACAACACTGGGACAAACAACTGCACACACAAATTGGTTACACACAGCACCTGCACCTGGGCACTGAGCTGCTCCACGGCTGCACCAGACAAGAGAATTCCCAGGGCAGATCCTGGTCTATATATAGTGAGCTGTTCAGATACACAGAGGTCATGAACTTTATTGGCTAAGACACAGAGCAAGATGCACCAGCTGCAAGAGACCAATAAAGCTGGCCAGGGCCTTTGCTGTCCTCCAAACAGGCAGCATCTCCAATACACAGACCCAAACTCCTCTAAAACTAAATCAAAGCTTTCCTGCATTTTCATGCATTAGTGATGAAGAAAAGGGAGAGGCAAGAAACCTAGTCATGTAGGCCTCAATTGAAAAACCAGACTGTTATAGGAGTAGATGTAATAAATCCCATGACTCTAAGGTAGGTGATGGGACACAAACACAGTGCACACAGGGAAGGATTGGACTCTCCCAGCTGTTGGAAATCAGACACTGATTCACAGCAACACCCTCAGCTAGGCCAAACTTCTGTTCCAAGTCCACATGCGTGGACTTCATCAGGAGGGTTGCATCACACCGTAAAATTTAGCCTTAATAATGTTTTATTTCACTGGATGACTCAGACACCTTCTACTCTTCTGATTTTGTAAAAGGCTGATGTCATTTCGCTCTGTTCTTCTACACACGTTGAAGGTTGTTACATTAGGAATGCAGCTCCCTTTCATCAAGAAAGACAATGTAAAATGCAAAAATTAGCAATAAAGAAAAATTTTGCCACTTGAAAAAATAAATATTTTAGCTAGCTTAGAGATACTGGGAATCCTCCTCACCCTGAGGAAAAAGCTTCCTTAAATGCCAGCTTTGTGCAAACCAAACTTGAAGTAAAAATGTCAGCTTACTCAAAGCTTTTCCTTGATCCAAAGCTTTTATAGAAAAGACTTCAGTGTCAGTGATTAAGACATCCAATGTGTGTTAAAAAAGCTGCAGGTTTATGGAAAGCTCTGCAGAGTATGACCTTGCTGCCAAGTCCTCCCTCCTCTCTCTCCTCCCAGCTGAGCATTCCCGTCTCTTGGAGACTTCCTCTCTCTGAAACAGCCCCCACAGGCGTTTTAGGAAGTATTTTTCACAAAAGCTATCCCTTTCATAACAACAGTGGGGGGGAATAACCTTACTTACTTTCACACAACAAAAAATGTGTTCATTAGCTGCTCCTATTGCTTAAAACCATGGTTGTTCCAAAATTCATTTAACTTCAGGGGAAAAAAAACATATTAAACTGCCTTGTACGAAAAACTTATAGAATCATAAAGCTTGTATAAAACATTCTTTTTGGACTACCTACATCAGATGAGATCAAACGTAATACTGTACTAGCCAAACAAACTCCTAAAATATAAAGACAAGGGAAAAAAATACACATTCTCTGGAACTCTGCAGTTTTTCATCCTCCCTGTGAGAAGTACAGTCTTGTTGCACAATACAATAGAACATAGTCAAGCTGTTCTCTGCAGTGGTCTGTAAAGTAAAAGCAGACACATTTATGCTGATAATTCAGAACAAGACACATCTTCTAAATTAAATCAATTTTAATTTAGCACACTGATGTTTTAAAGTGGTAATTTACAACCTCGTACGATAACTCCAACAACATTTCTTAAACTTGGAATTTTGCACCAGTCTTTTCTGGATAAATTATTTTTTCTTTTAAATTAAAAATAAGACTTCCTTGAAATTTTTTGTAGTTTAGCACTTGTCTTTTGATAAGCTACAAGCCACCTTCAAGATTCACAGGAAAAAGGTCACGTTTCTAAAACAGCTATTCTTCCAAACACCAAACAAACAAACAAAAAAGATTGTGCTGAAGCTTTCATTCTCACTTGTGTTCAGAAGGCAAATGTTCCACTGAAACAATTAAGTCAATATACAAATGACAGATATCAGAAACGGTTCCATAAATAATTACAACTACATATATCACTCTGCACAGAGATATATACATTCAGGACAAAAAATCTGGACCTTGGTCACAACCAGAAAGGCGTATGTATTTTTATTCACACCACTATGACCATCCAACAGGGTAAAAAGGAAAAGTTATATTTTCTTTAGGATTTTCAGACCTCAGATATTACACATGTAGATGCAAAGCTTTATTTTGAGCTCACCTTTTCTGTGAGCATCAAAGCCAGGTGAGGCTATGGGTACTTATTGAAAAATGTGAAGAGAAGCAGAGCTGGGTGGGGTGTGCTAGCACGCCCAGCTCGGCGCTGCTGGCAGCAGAACTGCAGGGCAGCAGCGCGCGGCTGATGCGCTGACGCACGGGGAAGCTCCCTGCCATCTCCTCCTCCACCCCACCTTATTTCTGACATTAACACAGAAGCCAGAGATTTCAGCAGGAACCAGCATCCTGCTTTGCCAGAGATGGACCATCTGCTTCAGAAAACTTACAGCTCATAGCTGATTCAGTTGAAATCTTACTGATGTACTTCAGTGGATTACCTAAAATTAATTTTATTATTTCCACAGAGAAATGTGGACAGTGGTGTTCCACAAGTAGGAGGTAACCAGAAGCTGTCAGTGCTAATTTAGTTTACTCTTAATAGGCTGGAACACCCAGCCTATTTTGGTGCAAGTTCAACTAAATGAGAAGCACTTTCCACTCCTCTGATAGGAGTGAAGGACAGCTTTCTTGCCTGTTACACTGCTTGTGTCATGTGGCAAAAGGGCTCCTCTCCTTTGCCTCTCTCTGCCTGGTTGCTTCTGAAGCCAAAAAAAGAATATAAAAGGGGGCTTCAAACCAGAAATAAACTTTAGTATACTCTAACCAGAAGCAAAACAATCTTTGAGAAAATTACACAAATCCCTTAGAGATGCTGGGGCTCTGTCCCACATCAAGAAGGCTTAAGAGTCTAAATTATATGGATGAAACATGGGTTAGCTATGGCAAGCAGGAGGGAGAGGACAGGATCAGTTCAGTGGGAGATGTTCATTCACCTTCTGAAAACATGCAGAAGCTCTAAGCACAGCACAGAAATGTTACAGGTGTGAGGAGAACTCAGCATCTGTCATTTCCAACAGATTTCAATCCTATAAAAGAAAAACTCATTATCATTTTAGCCAAATTCTGGAAAATACAGTTTGTCTTTCAACTACAACTTGCAGCTCAAGCTTTCACAGGGCAGCCCAGAAACAGTGGAATAATAAGCATTTTGTGTAATTACTTTGCACTTACCTTTAGATTGTTTCTGCCTACATAAGTCTCTCTTGTTTCAGTCTTAGAAGCAAGAGGAAAAGGTTATTTGAGACTTCTGTTTCTGACATTCTCTTTTGATTACAGACTAAATCCAAAAGAGACTATCCTGAAAGGGCAAGACAAACGTGCAACCACATAATTGGTCTGGCTCAAATGGCACTGAAATCAGGAGAAAGCTTCCCCAACTCCAGAGAGATTCAGTCTGTGCTGAAAGCCACATTAAACTTTGTTTACTGTTTGCCTGAAAAGCCATATACATATGCTACAGGAATGTTTTGCCAAGCTCGAGCTGTGAGGGTAGATATGCTATAAAAAGCCCCAGTCTTCTGCCAAGATGTGTATAGCACATCTGCATTATTTTTCTTGATCACTCTCAGGAAACATTTTAACTTGGCATAGAGCATCACATTTTATTCTGGTGAAATTCTTGCAAGAAGCATTTGGGAAGCAAAGCAAATAAATGAAGTTCAGAAATATATTTGATTCCTAACCCATGAAATTTGCAAAGAGGAAAATTGTCATGTTGCTATAAAGCAGGCACTGTGCTATGACACAGGGCAGTTGGCACATATGCATAAACAGTGAAAGTGTGTCATAATATGAAAGGTGTCTATACAACAGCCAGCACATTAGTTAATATGGCCCCCTCCTTCAGCAGAGGAGAGCAGATTTGGCTTGTATCAGAGAACAACTAAAAGAAAATTCTCAAACATATTGCCAATGACTTGAAGGAATTTCAGTGTAATATTATTACTATAAGTTTTACTCAGCTACAGAAACAACTCGAGGTCATATATTTTGTTCCCCAGCACAAAAGTATTTCCTGCCCCTGAAAAAACACCACTGCCAAGATCTAAGCCACCCATCCATTACGGGTTTTTTTATATACATTTTTGTTGCTTATTCTGTTCCTGTTTATGTTGATTAAAGTGTTTTATTTACTGCAGTTAAATTAATATTGGTGCATGTTTCATTTTCAAAAAAATAAAATCTAGACTAAAATTATTTTACAATTCATGATACAGATTTTTTTTTTCAGCTGCTTTAGGAAAGGAGAAGGGAGAACCAAGGCATGCTCAATAATCTAGTACTTATGTATTAGGTCTTCAAACAAAATTCTAATGCTGGCATGCCTGGGGCAATGTCTTCATGCCCCACCACCACCTGCAGAAGTCTGGCCCTCAGCAGCATGAGTGACTGCAGGGATGGCATAGAGGAACAGGACTGCCCCAAGCCAGAGGCAGGGCAGAGATGCCAGAAGAATCCCATTCCCCTTGGGACAGCATGGCATCAGCAAGGCACAAAACACCAGCCAGAGCCTGATGGGACACAGCTCTCCACCCACCTGACACTGACCCACAGCCAGTGTGACTTACCCAGGGATGCTGTGACCAGTGGCCCCTGGCAATTAAGCACATTAAGCAAGCTCATGTCCCCAGACCTCCCCAAGCTCTCTCCTACACCCCTCAGTTCAGCCTGGGTCCTTCTTTTTGCTATTTCCTCTCTCCTTAATTGGCTTTCACAAGGTCTGCAAGTAAGCAGCTCCCAAACACTGCCTCTACATCAATGCAAAGCACAGCAGGGAAAACAGGGTGGGGAAAGAAATGCCAGCAGTAATACAGGCTCACGTTGGCTTCAGCAGCCATAAAGTAGTCTCAAATTCACGGGCACTTCGGCCAACAGTACCAACAGCCCTCGGTCTGCTGGACAGCAACTGCTACTCCTCTCACCAGAGCCAGCACCTGGCACCCCAGGTGAACAATGCCAATGAGGCAAAGAGGTCTCCATTTCACCACGGACTATCATTTCTCCTCCATTTCACCAAGGACTATCACTGTACATACAGGGGAGGAAGGAAGGCTCACTAGACAAATTCACTGCAGGTTGGCAAAGGATCAACAAGATCCTTCCCAGCTTCCACACTTTTCCTACTGGGGGAAAAAAAAAAAGAAAAAAGTCTGAATTATGTAGGTTTTCCAAGCCCTCTGCCAAGCAAGGTTTACAACCATACAGACCAAGGATAGCAGAAATCATGGATGCATACTATCTATCTCTGGGGGAGGAAAAAGCCCCTGTAAACCAGCCACCATAAACCAGGAAACCACAGATAACAAGGCCACAAACAGTCTTCAACATCCTCACAAATATACTGCCCAAACCCTAAGCTGTTGCTGAGCAGCCATTTCTGTACATTAAATCCCCGCTGTTTTTGTGAGAGAACAAGAGGAGTTATTCCCAGCATAAAGCACCGTTGAAGCTTGCAGCATGGACCAGCTCCTTACATATCATTACTGGAAGGCAAGAAATGCAGAGGGGAAGGCATTCCTCCTGTGGCTTAAGGAAGTTCACTCTGCAGCCATGTGCACTCAGTTACATCAATGATCCTTAAGACAAAGCATCCCCCAACCAGCAGAGCTCCAAAATTCCTTCTCCTGCCAACACCACTGCCCAAACCGTTCACACCTGAAACAGTCCCTTGGCATTCACCACACACACACCCCCTCAAAGGGTTCCAGCACCAGTGTCACATCACACCAAGCCCTTCACACACTCTGACCAGGTCCTGTGAAGCCTTGACCATCTGGCAAACAGGCATTACACCAAAAAAGAAAAAAAAAACTATATGTTTTGCAAGATTTCTTGCAGGAGAACACTAAGTTTTTCTGGTAACTTACTCATTTTGTTGCTATTGAACCTTCTTAAATAGTAAGGAAAATTAAAATGCACAAAATCATAAATAGCAGCCACTTCTACAAAATTATGCATCTGTCCTCCAAGAAACACAGGAATTTATTGTTGGTTTTGTTTTGGGTTTGTTTTTTTTCTTTTTTTATTGTTGTTTTTAATTGTTTGTTTGGGGTTCTTTGGTAAAGGTGTTAGAAAGCAAGAAAATCAACTGTCAAATGACAATGATGGGAAGTGACTCTGTGGACAAAGCAAGTAAAATATTTTGTCTGCTTTGCTTCAACTTTTAAGGGTATTACTAACATGGCTTTCTCTCTATATATACAAGTTATAAAACTAATTACACAAAATGCTGAGCAAAAAGTATTTGATTTATTGCAGTCTTTAAAATAGGAAACATTAGCTGGAGAAATAGCTATGGGTGCATTAAAATGTAGGTACTGCTGCACAGTGCAGATAGCCACTCCATACCCAAGAATTTAGCTGCTACATCATGTTGTACAGAAACCATAACAAAACTTACAAAAACCAAAATGAATACAAACCAGTTGTTTTTGATTATCTGAGTTCACTGCTAAAAAACATCATATTCTACTGAAAATTATTTTGCATTCAGCTGTATTTCAGATTGCATCCCAGGCCAGTCACTCAAAACCAACAAGAAACCCAGCATGGCTAAGGCACTGTTGCACCCCTTGTGAAGCATTCATGAGCATCCAATCTGCACTTTGGCTCTTGGTACTATGGATGTCTGGTTTTCTGGTCTTAAAACTTTCTGCATATTTCTTTTTTAATATATATAACCACCCTGCATATCTCATTTTGTTTGTAACACCCAGAGTTGCTGGACTGTGAATACAAACACACCTCACTGCAAATGCAGTTTGGAGTATGGCAGCAAGGATGGGTAAAGGAAATTTAAACGTGGGTGACAGTGAGTTGTTCTGTTCTTCCAATTCCCTTCTGCTCCCCCAGGTGCTTTCTTTAGGATAAAATTACTCCTTTGTTTAAAAATCTGCTGCATCCATATATCATAGTTACATTTATAAGCCTTCCAGTACATCCTGACTCAGGTTTGCTTTCATTATCTTGACTTTTAAACAAGCTCAGCTGTTTTGTTTTTTTAAAGCTTATGATTAAGCAATTCTTTTGCAGGAATCAATGCTGTGCATTACACTTAAGTGGGCTAAAGGTTTCCCTTCCTGATGTCTCTCAGTGTACATTTATACTTTCCAGAGTATTATTTCCAGTGCAGAGCTTTAGGAAAGGAAGCTCACTCTGAAGCACAGACAGAGTGTGTTCAGAATTGGTGCCCAAAACCTTCACCAATGCACTTCAAAAAGGACTCTGCAACAGCCACATACATTCTGCTCTCTCTCCCATTTTCTGCATATTCCTGCCTCCATTAGAAAACACATAATGCACTTCCTAACATGCTAAAGTAAATGCAAACAATTTGCTTTCTCACCATTATTTTTTTTTCATTTATTTAGACTCAAAGAAGTTCATACTTCTAAAAGAAAAATTATGGGCAAGCCTCGCCCATCTTGTCTGGAAAGAATATGGTTCCTTCATTTGAGAGGGAAAATAAAATATGAGTACAGTGGAAACAGAGGCAGAGGAAGAGGGTACAGGCAATACATGTGGGGGGCTGTTGTGATTTCTTTTGGGTGTTGCTTTTTTGTGTTAGTGCTTCTCTTTAATCTCCTGTTGTTCTGTTGGAAAGGTTTTTTAACTTCACAGCTATCCTGAAGTATCAGAAGATTTAGCAGCAAAACAGATTTTCTCTGCAAGAGCAGTACTTGAACAGTAGACTTGGGAATACCTGCTTTTCATTTCAAAGAACATTTAGCATAATGCTGTATTTATATAGTAAGAATTGCCTCTCAAGAACTCTAGAGAGCTCTGTTCTAACAAAATGGGCAGGATGCTTAGTGCCTTCTATAGTTACAGGGTGTGTTGGGAATACAGCTGCTGGAAAATTTGGAGCAAGACTCTGACTTTTATGACCTCAAGTGAGAATTTCGCAATATAAGCAAAATATCACAAAGCAATTTTTCATGAAATCCTGTGCCTTCAATAAGCTTACAAAAGCTTCCATTCTTAGAAATAGTGCTTCTCTGTTAATGACATGGGCATGGTTACTAAACAAATACAGTAACAGTGCAGAAGCACAAGTGATGCTCACAACACATCACAAACTTTAAAAGGACACCAATGCCACCTGTTATGAATACCAATACTCTTCAGTGCTGTGGTGACTCCCAGCAGCACAGCCCAGCCAGCAGCTGTCCTGGCACCAAACATCAAACACATCTGCAAATGCAGGTCAGGTGGCAACACTTTGAATAGTCCCAACACTCACCCAAGGATGCTGCAGGGAGATGGGGTGCAGCCCAACACAGGGCGAAGGGTAAGGGAGCACTGCTGGTTCTATGACTGCCCAACACGCTGTGCCCTGGAGGGGCCACAGCCTCAACTGGACCTACTGCAGGTGCAGGACCCCAGAGAACACAAGGTACCACTTACCAAGCCTTGCCAGTGAACCTCAGCCTCTGCAAGCCATCTATGTTGCAAAACAGTTCTTTGTCAGTCACTGGGCAGTTAATAGAAACCCGTGGTGCAGTGGGATCACTGGCACAGGACACTCCATCAAGGTGTCCACAACAAAGCAGTGAAGCACACTTCACACCTTCATCATCTGCCCCCACCAGACTCAAATAAGCTTCTGTAATTACCTGTAAATCTTAACATACAACAAAACTTCCGGTAAAGTTTTCCATACTACTCCATGGAAAGGATTGACCAATTTTTGGTTTTTTTCCTGAATTTAAAAAGAATGTAAATGTATAAAATTTTCTCCAAGTTTTTCAGTGGTTGAAATAGCAATCTACTCAGAGCCTAAGGTAACTACAGATTTCACCGGAAAAAGTCACATCATAAAAGTCTTTTTACAACAGTTGATGTTATACTAAAATATTTTAGTAGCAAGATCTTGAAACTTTTCATGAACCACAGAAAGCCCTGCAGGTAACTATGCAAATAGTGAGACTGCCTCGAAGAAATTAACAGTGAAACTGAATGCAGTTGTTTGACACTTAAGCCCCTGTCAATAAATAAACAAAAGAATAAATCAAGTTACCAAACACCTGAGCACGTATTAATTGAGAGGAAGGCAAAGCATCACAGTTCTAGCCCGGATGGGGAGAGGCCCCATCTTTCAGATGCTGTGTGTGCATTTCAGTGGGACCACACAATGAAACCCCATCTCCCCCCTTTGAGAGGGGCAGTCACACTACCAGGCACTGCTGGGAGATGGGAACACCCGCCTGGAACACAGCAGATTTTTACATCATAGCAGACCTATTTACAGATCCAGCAATGACACATTTTGGTGACATTTGCTGAGTTTGACAAGGAGCAGCATAAATAGTGAAAGAGAGGTTTCTGCAGCTGCATATCCTCTGCACTGTCCCTTCTGTAGTACTTCTTCTGTTTTCAGCTATATAATTTAGGTAACCTAATACCTGTAGTGAAATAAAACATTTTGTCTCTGTCCTTCATGATTTTGTTTTTAAATCCATTTACAAAGCAAGAAGAAGGGAAAATGGAAGCTAAGTCAAAGCAGCAATGCAAAAGCAATGAGATATTCACCTCAGGGAAATTGCTTTCTACCGAAACAAGACACAAGCATCTTTTTGTTGTCGTCAAAGAATGAACTAGAGAACATGCCAATAATTTATAAGGAAGTAGACATGTGCATAAATTATGGGAGGAGGGGAAGATCTACTAGCTTCTGTGCTGCAGAAAGGCAGAAGACAGTGGTAAATAAAAAACAGAAATTTTACTCCAATATTTCTTAAAAGAATTATAAATGGGTAACACACAGCTTAGACTTGGAAAAACCTTTATATATTCCTCCTGGAGCCTGTAGGTGCACAGTATTTGAAGTAAGAGTCTCAGCATTCTGCTGCCCCAGTTTTTCCTTTGTGCAGAAATAGGAATGTGAATATCAAGCATTCTTATTAACTAGAGGAGGGGAAATAAGTGTGCAAGTGCTTAAATATAGAAAAATGTTGCCAGCATGCATTAGGTGTTACTAATGCCCTCACTACCAAAATATGAATCAAGTGAAACAAAGAGGTGCCTGCAGGGAAGGACGGCCTTTTTTAATGGTAGTTTCTGGGTCATTAATTTTTTTGAGTCACCCCCAGAAGTACAAGCATGGTAACCCCTACAAAAGCTCAAGGAGGACTTGAATTGACTGCATGTTGCCTTCAAATACAACTTCATCCTGGTGTATACACTCAGGCAACTTCTGTTGTCCTCCAGCTCTCCCATGATTACAAACAAACTTGCCGTTTTCAAACATTTCCCTTCCTGGTTCCTATCTCTTCCTTCATACACAACACAAATGCTTCTTCAGTCCCACTCCTTGAAGACAGACTGCTCTCCCTTCCCCCAGTCCTCTCCAGTGAATTCTTAAGCAAAAAGAAAAAAATTCTTTCACAACTGTTTTTTTCACTAATTTTGTCCAAAGGCTACAGAAGTTTCTGGTCCACTTCAAAGTGTTGCTGGCAGGGCCATAACTGAACCTTCTTCCCTCTTCAGTACAGGCATTACTGGAAGCATGATTATCCTCGGCCTTATTATTCCTTGCCTCTGGCTACCCTTCTCCATTTGGGAGCTAACCTACTTGCTCATCAGGTTCTTCCCCATTCTTGCCACGGCTGACATTTTCCAAAGCTTCTCCTAGAGCGACCACTTGCTTGCCTCAAAAAGTTCCATTTTGGCTCACATGTATTCTTAGCAGAAGGCTTTTCCCTCCCTTGCCAGCAATGTCCCCACAGCCCTGGGGACAGCCATGCACAAGCTCCCTCCCCACGTCCATCAAGGAGGGAAGCGCTGCTGCTTCTACAAGAGTCAACACCTCAACTTGCAACAGGCTCCAAACACAAGGGACAAGTTAACATGTATCTTGTTTTAGGATCAAAAAACAAGTTTAGGATGACAAATGCACACAGCCTAAAACTGCTACTGATTTCACCATCAGTGATGGTATCCAAAAAAAAGTGAAAAAAAAAAAACCACCTAAAGCTTAGAATCTCTCACACTCCAGCCACCTACTGGTTCTGCAAGTTTACTCCATTTTACAAAGCAATGGCAGTTTCCAAAGCACTATTTAAAACCGTGGCCATAGGGCTGAGAAGGCACAAGATCATTCCAAATAAAGAATGGTAGGAATGAAAAAGACAAAGCTTCTGGTCATTACATGCAATTGTACACTAACCTCCCCAATGAAGTGTGCAATTACTCCTAACAGTTTTTTCAGTTTTCCCCTGTTGTTTTTTCCCAAAAAAATCTTTTAAGTTGGAGTAGAATAAGTAACTCCTGAACGCAATGTAATTTAAAGAGATACAATTGAAAGAGATAATACATTTTTCTTGGAAGAATTCCTTCTTCTGACCAGTGCTGGTATATATTTTTACAATGCTAGACAGCCCTATTTCTTTCATTCAGACACCAACATCTAATGAGCACAGATACTCTAAATAATTCACAGTAAAAATCTATGTTGAACATCCACCATGCAGAACATAAAAGATTTTAGAGCAGTCTAGTTTAAGGCTGGGAGTTGTTAATTTGAATACCTCATTTCAAACCACTATTAACGTCAAGATGTTCAAAGCCCACTTGTATCAGCCTTGGCACAGCAAGACTTTCAAGAACCTCAAATTTGTGCAAATGTCTGAAATGAATACTCTGACAAATTAAAACCTTCAAGGAAGTAAGTAATAAACTTGAAATTTTAGTATTTACCTGGTGTGAACTCTCATGCTAGCAAGGCCTGACCAGGCAAGCTTTGTGCACTGAAAAGGTGCTTGTTTTTTTGTCCTGAACATCCAGTGCACCAAACCAACTGCTTCACAGGTCACTGCAGATGGCAAAGCATCTCCTACCTTTCAACAGAATTTGGCTGAACCAATGAATTCTCTGATACTTCATCACTAACTCACCACATCCTGATTTACTGTTTCACAGGAACTGCTATTCATAATACTTTGTATTTGTTCACACTAGGCAGAGATAAAATGGTGAGAATTCCCACCTGGATTCACAGAAAGAAGACTTCCCAGGTGTGAAGCATGTTTTTAAAGTACAAGAGCTGCTCCAAATTAAAAAACTAATGGTGTCATCACCACATAAGCAGCTCCTCTGGCTTCACAACATGTTAACAATACTATACCTGAATTTCAGCACATGCAAATATAAGCATCAGTGTTCACCAGGAAAGGTTGGGAAAATGCCACATGGAAACTGAGGAAGAACTGGCAAAGCTCACAGGGCTCTGCACTGAGAAGCAGATTTGCTTTACTGGGCACTCTCCTCCCAAGTGTCCAGTGCCCATGAGCACCCACCTTTCATCTGCCAACGCAACAAACACCCAAATAGTGCAGGGAAAAACACAGGGTAAGACCCACATTGGGAAAAAACAGTAATAATAGCAATAATAAAGCAGTGATACACAGCAGGGAATTACTAAGGATTACAGTGAGAAGCAGTGCAGAAACAAAAAGACGGCTCCCTGGTAAAATACCAGTACCCAGTCCTGAGAAAGAAGCTGGATCTTGTGGAAATTTTTCATAACCCTAATTAAAAAAAAAAAAATCTTTCTAAACAGATTTTACAATCACTAGGCTAAGAAACACCAGTTTGAAGAAGGGTTTTTCATTGTTCACATAAAGACATGACTTGCAAAGCAACCAAGAGAAATGTATTTTCATATTCTATATGAATATTCCATATTCCTCTAACTTCAGTACAAAACAGCTCTGGCAGTTAAAACTGTTTCAGCAGAAGAGCTAGGTTTGCAGCCTTGAAACAATTCTCAGTATTTTACTGAGCAATGGCAAGCAATAAATATTAAAACAATAGGGATTACAAAAATCTCAGTTCAAGAACACCAGAAGTGGTACAAAGCTCCTGATGCCTGCCCATCCTGAACTAGAAACATTATCCTTCAAGACTGCAAATGTGCATTTCACCTCTCAGTACATCTGCATCCAACACATTGAGACAAGCTGTTTTGTGTGATAGTGTTAATGCTATGAAATGAACTGGAAAAAGTTTTACTGCCAAATTTACCAACACTAGCAAGCTGTTAATGTCAACTTTACTCCAAAACAGTGCAAGTAACTGCCTGCAAATTTTAGACCTGCTTATCTTTGTAACAGGCTGTCTGTAGATGAGGCTTACCTGACACAGACTATCTCCATAAGAGCATTCCACTACAAATTTCATTTTTTAAATTACATTATAAAAATTGCCAAACAATACAATTTGTTTGCCCCAACACACTATATAACAACTCCCTACTTGCAGGAACAACTGTTTTCTGCTTATACTTTTTAATTAGAGTTACAAAATGTTTACAGTAGAAGGAACCATTGCCCCGATTTCTTTTCAAAGAGCTTCTAGATGTGCTGCAACATGCCTGTGCACCTGATTGACACCACTGTGCGCTACACAGAAGTGGTGATAAAACTCTGGCACTTCTCTTGCACTTTTTCCAAGGCTCCTAATATTTATACCTCACATCTCATCTGTAAGAGTAATGCATGTGTAAAACCTATCTGCTTCCATGTGATCCCCACATAGCTCTCTGCTTTCAAAGTTGTAGATAAGGGAAGGATACTGATCTTGAAATGCAATTATTTGGTTGAAATAACCAATTTTAAATTACGTACTGTAACACGTAAAAAGTGTGAAGTTTTACACAACTTGGAAGCAGTAAGGGGGAAAAATAGATTATAGATATGAACTGGGTCTTATGCTCCTCTTCTTTAAATCTGTGAGTTTGGAAAGTTTATCTGAGCTTGTCTGGAAAAATATAGGTATGATTTTTCTAAACAGTTTGAAGTTGCTGACCTTTAAAACAATTCATTAAATTATTGATGGAATAGGAGTAAATGCATTAAGTGGGCGAAGCTGGAGTGCGCCAATTCCTCCTCCCAAGAACAGATACAAAGAAGCCTTTCTCAACATGACTCAGCTCCACGGAGTTAACTAGTCCCCAGAGAAGAGGGAAGTCTGTTCTTCAGGAATGAGTAAATATCTCATACCAACATTGTCTAGCCCTCACAACATCCTGCGAGGCATCAACATTTCTATCTCGTGTAAAGACAGTGCAACCTACCTATGGCCACACAGTGAGCTAGCAGCTATTTTCAGGGAGGTAGCTGTGGTTTTTCCATGCATATATTTACTTACACACACAGTAGCCACTCATCAAGATCACACCCCAGTGTAAAAGTGGCCTGTGACAAATGGACACATGGAATGACTGGGACCCACCTGAGCCACCTGACCTGGAAATGTGTGTGCCAAAGTGATTGCAGCATGTTGGAGCCAGCTCCTGCACTCTTAAAAACTGAGCTATTTCACATGGCTACTTCAGGACAGGTGATTCACATCTTAAAGACATTTCTTTCTCTGCACTGCCTCTAAACAGAGTTTATGGAGGCTCCAATCTTGTAGATTAACAGGATACATAAACACTGCCCTAAACATCAAACTTATCCAAGGTGAAGGAGATGGAGGCAGCCAAAGTATGAAGATATCAATTTGTAGTATCAATAAGAGCTGCAATTAGAGATTTGTGCATAGTCTCTGTGTAAAACAACAGCATTTAATACAAGAAATTGCGCTACAAAAGTGTCTTAAATAATCCACAAGAAGCTGACAGTTACACAGAACAACCCATGTAAGTATCCCAAACTGGGTTTTAATTCTCAGTACAGAACATGAAACAAAACCAAGGGTAAGGGTTTTGGAGATAGCACCACAGATACCTAGAAGCAACAGCTCTCATACACTCTGACATTAAATTTCATAGTTGCAAACACTCTCTGTGGCTAAACCCTGACAACTACAAGCCTTTTCAATGAAAAATTCAACATCTTTATTCTCCTTGTTCATGCAAATGTGACCTTTGTGTTCTTCCTCACAGACACCTTGGTACACACCCCGACCTCAGCATGAGTATCTGAGTTCAACATATTCTCTCAATGCACACCTGAAGCTTCAACGCAGCCTTGCTGTGCTCAGAGTCCAGGCACACACTCCTTCACGTGAGCAGGGTGGCTGCCTGACTCAGCTGTCATCCCAGCTGATTCACCATTCCATTTATTGCTCCTTCCAACTGCAGAGAGACACCTTTAACCAGCAGTGCGTAGAAAAGACCATGAGATATGACAGTACTTGATTACCATGAATTATATCAAAGCTTGCTCTATTACATTTTTTAGCTTGTGAATGCTAAAAAAGCATCATTTCTCGTGTGAAAAAAGACTGTCAAACAACAAAAAATCATGCTCAGATCTTCTGTTATTTCTTTTGCCCCCAAAAATAGGTATCTGAATCACCAACAGCATTCACCAGTGAATGGACTATTCTCAAAGAGTTTTAACATTTGTAATCCCTAAGCCATAAAGGCAAAGGCACTTCAGAATGCGCATGCATTGCTCAGGAGTACGAACAGGGTTCAGCAGAACTGCAGAAAACAAAACTCTAAAGTTACCGGTTTACATCATTGTGGTTTTCTTTTGCTAGAAAGGAATCCAGCAGATCCTTACACTCATGCAATTTATCAGAAACTGAAGAGCAGCCTCCTCACTTGGGAACCTCATTCCCCAGACCACCAGACAGCTGAAATCTCAACATTTGCCCCTGAGGGGAAGCAAGCTACCTACAGCAAATGATGTCAGCTCACTCCAAAATGAAACTTCATGCTCATCCCAAACGACTACAGTGGAGCAGAGGGGCTTCTGAATGACTGAGTACTTCCATACACCCCCAAACAAAAGAGAAATGCTACCCATGCAGAGGTTCTCTGTCACAGGAAAGCATTTCAGAGGGCTACTCCAAACACATTCTGGAAACGTAGGGGGTTTTTGAGGACAAAACCTAAAATCTTTCTTGATAAAACAGCAACTAAACTCTACTTCAAAACAATCTTCGTGTGTGTGAAAGACAATAAAAGAAATATCAAAATAAATACAAATCCATAACAGTTCCACCTCTAACAAAATTAAGCTAACTTAAGTCACCTCAAAATGTCAGTAACCTCTCAAGATACACACTCAACTCCTTAATTATGGACTCTGTTCCTGTAACTGAAATCCAATGAAATTCAATCCTGTGGTTATCCAGAAGATAAACCATTGCAAGATCAAATGTAGTCTCTTACTTCTTTACCCCTTTTTCTCTTCAGATTTCCATATTAATTATTTTTTAGTTCAAAATATTTATCCAGAACAGGAAGGATCATTGTCATCACAGAGCCTGCCATTATCCATAGATAAAGAAAAATATTATTCATGGGATCTCCAATGCCACTGGAAAAATTCAAAGATAATCTGCTCCTGAAAACCCAAGACCCACCACATCAGCTTCAACATACAAGTCCAAAAAGTCATGTTCTGTATTCAGACAGACCACAGTGCGCATCCTCAACAGCAGGAGAATCACTCAGCTGGGCATTTACCTTTGAATGCACTGGCTTCAGCTTCACTTGAGGTCCTTCAAAGGCCAGCAGAGCCAACCCTGGGAATCTCTGACAGGTGATCAGGAGGGGCACTCATGGCAACTTTGGGAAGGGTAATGACACAGGATAACACAGCAGTTCCCTCTGTCCCTGGATGTCACAATCACCCATGAAGCAATTCCCTCCACAAGTACTACTGCAGAGTGACCCAAGCTAGTGACACCGGTGACACTGACCACATCCAAAGAGCAGGTTTACAGACATGAACTGCCCAACACAAATACACCCTTTTGCCTTCTCTCCTTCCCACCCCCATTCTCTGCTGTAATCCTCAGTGATTCAGTCATAGCAAAGCACCAGCCTTGATCAGAGCTGGGAACTGCACGGGTCACTCCTGGGAACAAGGCCACCGCTGCTCACGGTGGGAGCTGCACTGCACAGGTTTCATTACACCACATGTATCCAACTGCAGGGCTGCTACCTGAAGAAACTGCAAGTCACAAAGTGCTAAATGGGTATCATTAAGATTTTAGCTCCAGAATTTTACAAGTAGCTGTACTGGCAGATCCCTTTGCCTGGACACAGTTCTGCTGATTTCAGGATACTTCAGGTTGTCGTTTCTAACGACAACCTGATCCCATAACACACCACAACAAAATAATCATTACCCTGAGCAGCCTGGTACCATATATGCTCATTCCAAGATTCAAAAATATATTTACTAAGCATGGCATTCTCACAGAGTACAGCAAAAGAAGGGTTGGGACCATTTGCTTTTTCAGATGCTCTACCTTTCAGACTGAATAGGTAAATACAAAATTCCAGACACACAGCAGAATTTTTCTCCACTGATTCATACAGCACAAACTAGAAGATGCTGACAAAGCTTTTATGATTTGTAGATGAGATACAGGGAAAAAATGTGAATAAGCTTTTTAATAAGAACAGAAAAGCAGATAAGGTATTTCAGTGGCCAGCAGAGCTGGGATGACTCCTATTTGTTCTTTTGCACAAATACAGATGAATGTTAGCAACCATGTCCATGCACTGTGCAAGTGAAATAAAAAGGAGGTACCATAAAAAAAGAGATTGAACAGTTTGCCCTGGACTGATAAAGCAGCAAGCAAATATCACAATTGTATGGGAGCGTGCTTGGTTTGTGAAAGCACAGTGCCCACTGCTACAATCAATTCCAGATGGGGGATGGAAAAAACGGTAAAAAAGAGAGGATGGAGAAAAAAATTAGAATATTTTGCTTTCTGCCTGGAAAGATTCAAAAAAGAAGTGTCCTTCAGGGTTTCTGATCCTCAGGACATCCTAGTTCCTCCTAGGAAAGAAGTTCAGTTGACTCAGATCACAGTCATGTTTGAGCAATCTGTAAATCAATGATATACCTGATTCTACAGGCTTTGTACTTCAGTAAAAACTATATAGATATATAGTACAATAGACAATAGAAAATTATCAATTTCCATTTTTAACTAAATTATTTCCTCTATTTCACATTGTTCAGTTCAGGGGTTTTGTTTTGGGTTTTTTTGCTTGTTTTTTTTTTTTGTTTTTTTGTTTTTTTTGTTTTTTTTTGGGTTTTTTTTTTTTTTTTTTTTTTTTTTGGGTTTTTTTTTTTTTTTTTTTTTTTTTTGTTGGGTTTTTTTTGTTTTTTTTTTGTTTGTTTTTTCCTAATATTGATTCTATATCCAGCTTGCTTGGTAATAAGCTCATCCAATGCATTTTCTGTCTGTTGTTGATGAAATGCTGACTATACACCCTCTTAACATTAAGTAAAAGTGTTTACATGAAAAAAGTATCACTAGCTCTTAAATAAATATTTTAAAGTTATTTAATGGTGTACAAATTCAATATAAATGCAACTTGGGATATAACAGAAACAGAAATAGCCTTTTAAGTCATTATCAGAACAATCTTCATTTGGAAACATATCCCACTTACAAAGTACAGGGCAAACAAAGAAAATCAACATCTGAATTTGCAGAGCCCTACCACCATACATCCATTCATCACCACTCACTGCAATTCAATTCCTTCCAATAAAACTCAACTTTTGTTAAAAGTCCTGACTCAGTAGCATTTGCAGGACTCCCATGACAGTATTGCTGGTAGCTTAAAAATCTGTCCATGTGAATCCTCCTCACAGGGGGAGCTCAGGCATATGGAGGAGAGCACAGGAGAGAGTCCGGAGCGAAAGCGCGCTGCTGTGACCATTCCTGCACAGCAGCCACCCCTGCAGCTGTGACCATTCCTGCACAGCAGCCACCCCTTCTGTTTGCTACTGCATGCCTTAAGGAACAACTCATCTAATCAGTTAATCAGCAAGATTAATAGAACAGTACAGAATTCTTTGATTACTGTTCTGGTATAGGGAATAGCCTGAATTTAAAACAGCTAAAAAAAAAGCCCCAAGAAAGCCTAAAAGACAGCTAGTGGGCAGCCTAAAAATAAAATAAAACAAATACAGTACTAGTTTCCAAAGTATTATTATTTCTTTCCATAGCATCACTATATAGCTCAGAAATGCAGGAGGATGAGGAAACCTTCTAAACTAGAATCTTTGACGTACATGCAGCACATTCAAAAAAAGGGGGACACTGCTGTGCAAAAATCATTTGCAAGAATCAGAAACAACACCAGAAGAAAATAGAGGCTAGAATGTAGTAGAACAGAATGAACTTTTCTGAAAAAGCCAGGAACAGAGATACCATTGAACAGGTCAGGAATGGCTGTTTCCAAAGGCATCAAAGGAAGCAAAGCATCAGCACTGTTACCCTCAGGACTGTTAAATCTAAATACAAGCAGCTTTTCTTTTCTCAGGGGCTTTCTACTGGAGAAAGCTGTCTAAAATAAGAGGGATATGTCAAAATAACAAGAAACACAAAATAATTCATGTAAATCGTTAAGAAATTCATTCTACAAGATTTCATGGAAATCTCTCAGGCTCTCCATGCCTAGTAACAGCATGTTTATCAAAGCTGTACAGAGTCACTTGAAAACACAGGTTCTAGAGGAAAAAGATAAAAAACAGTTATAATGTCATCTAAAATCGTTTCATAAATTCCCCCAGCTGCATAGTCCACCAGACACATTTTTGCAGGATGCTGGAGATAACACAATGACTATTACAGCTGTTAATAAAACCTGAAGGCTTCAACAAAAGCAGTATTAATAAATGGCAGTTATGCTGTAGCATGTTTTTAAAATACAAAAGCTAAACCATTTGCTAAATTCAAATCAATCATTCTGAAAGAACTGGTTTAGGGTGGAATTATGATTTGCAAAACCCCAATTTTCAGGGTTTAGTGTTATTATTATTTAATTTGTACTACAACAAGCACTTCCCTGTTTGCTGTCTCTGGCCCTACTGCAGCCCTGCACGTTTCCTTATTCGTAATATAGAGATCCATCCTAATATGACATTATAATTATAATCCAGAGATCCTAATATGATGTTTACACCTAACAAGGGGAAAACATGATTTTTTCAGCACTGTATGCAGAAGGGATTAAAAAGTTTTGGTAGATTGAGTTCCTTTTAAATCAGCATCTGTAGCACAGTAGTCTACAAGCTTAGTTGAGACCAAGGCAATTAACCTCATCAATCTAAAAAAAAAGCATAACCATGAAGACAGCTCTTTCCTACCCACAGCTGAACACTATTAGAGCACTTACAACTACCCAGATTTCTTGGCCATGTCCACCTTTATTCACAACACTTCTGTATTAAGAGTTTTACAGAACTTTAATGAGGAAAAAATTGAAACACTGATTTAAATTCTACTATCATTAATTAATATTCTCCCTTCTCCAATTTTCTCATATTTAAAGCAAATACATCACTGACAGACCTCGTCTGGCTTCAGTGTGTCACTTTAAAAAAATTACTACTCATAAATCCCTTTAGATAGCTATAATGAATTCAAATATAAGCATTTCCTTTATTTACATTCTAAGTTACAAACATTTAAACAACACTGGTATCAACATCCTACACTGTCAAGGACAGATACTATATGAAAGTTTCAACCCAAGTAGAAAAAAATTACTTAAGAAACAGACATTATTAAGTAGTTTAACATGATGGACTCCACACTTTTCTAAAACTAAGAGACTTTCTTTCCAACAGCCAATTACCACAAGCTACTCTTTTTTCAGCTTGGGAAACTTGGTGTGTCTTTTCATACAGTGTCTGAGCTACAGGACAGGAGAAGACTAAGTACAGCAATATTTTACCACATCCTTACTAGGGAGGAAAGACAGTCTTGCAGTGAAGGAGTCAGCAGGTCAGCACTTTATCTCCAGCTTGGTTCAGAACTGTCTGTGTGGTCCTGGATCAGCCAGTGACCTTCTGTGCCTTTTTTCTCGATGCACCCTGTGGGGATAAATCCAAACCTGCCCATCTTATGCTATGGCATTTGCTTGCCAATTTTGTTTTTGAAGGGAAAGGTGGCAAAGCAAAGAAGAAAACTGCCCTGCTAAGAGGAGTGGGGGCTGAAGAGCCATCCCCTTGCGGGGTTTGGGTGCTGCATGCTGTTACTACTGATGGGTGCAGCGCAGCTTTGCTGCAGCACAAGCAACCAGTACAGCAAAGTACATTTCTCTTTCCTAAGGTCAAAGAAAGATGCAGAGAAAACCACAGAAGGACTTAATGCCAGTACTCACTTGCTGCAATTAACATTGTGCTGTTTTGAAATGCGTGTGTTAATGAGGTCCTTGCAGAGAATGAGCCACAGGAATACACAATGTTGCTCCCAGGTGAGCAATCCCATACTCCATCATCTGTGTTTGGAATAAACCTACACTGCTTCCCAGTTAATGCAGGCCTGTCTTGGCAAGCAGTGATAACAAAGGAGCCCACTCCTACTCTGTGCCCCTCTTTCACACCTGAAGACTCAGGGCATTGATACATACATTTCCCTTCTCAAATCACAGCATCAGGAAAGCAAAATTAACCAGATACTTCCTGTATCTTCACCACAAGATTCAGCCAATGTTTCTGAAAGGAACCAAAAGACACTGTAACAGTTCCTTAATCTGAACCACAGCACTTCTAGTCTCTCCTGTTCACTTCTGCATATATCTCTTTCTATAACTAAGGCTCCTGTGCAGCAGGAAACTTGCTAAAATGGAGTAAGTAATAGTTTTCACAAAAAAAGTACTAGTCATTTTTTACTGTATATTACTGAAGCCACATTAAACTTCTTTGAAGATGCTCTGACTTCTGAATTAGAGCTGAGTTAGTGAATCTTTTAACTGTGCAGGGACACAAAATGCCCAGTCTTTTCTAACAACTTGCACAACCTGTATGCATAATCCCACCTCCATGTTAAAAATTAGGCAGTTTGAAGTAGTTCATCCTATAATGAAAGCAAGTTATAAAAACTATTCATCTACTAGTGAGCAATATACCATGGCAGCCCAACCACATGGCAAATAAAAACCTCTGCTTGCCTTCAGTAACAGAGCTGGTGCCTGCAAGGAGACACAGCAAGTGCAACCCAGCACCAGTGAGCCAGGATACAGATGTGGAAATTCAACACCCTGGCAATGACCAGGGCAACAGTGTAAGTCATGAACAAAGGGGAAAGTTTTATTTGTGGAGTTCTACACCAAGCATAATACGTATTAAAATCCATGCTTTAAAAAAAAAAAAAAAAAAAAAAACAAACCACAAAGTGGCAGATTTTATCAGTTCACTTTATCCTTTTGCATATTTACCTTTTTTTTTAAATTACTCTATTATTTTGTTTCTCCCTTGTCCATTTAACAACATTCCCAGACCAGTAGAGCCTATCAAAGTTAAAAGCCTTGTCCTGCTGCTAGTGTATCAGCAACATATGTTAGGAGCACTTAAATTGCAAGGCTGCAATCTGCTTTCTGAAGGAGGCTGGTAGCAGGTGTGACAGTCTGATCAGCAGAATGAACTATATATAAAGATGCAAGCAGTGGGAGGGAGCACTCCACAGCTTTGCTTTTACATATCATACTGTATTTGTAGCCCTACTTATTCAGAAAGAGGGAGAGAGGAGCCACAAAGTTAAAACAGACAGACCTTGGCATCTTTGAGCTCAGCGTTTGATCTCACAGCCCCTCTCTCTCAACAAAGCAGGCTGTCTCTGATTTGTTGTTTATGCTAAGAAATGCACAATTAGCAATTGCAAAGAACCAACCCTCTTATTTATTGCATCTAGGCAGTGTACAAACCCAAAGCCATGTGGTCTTCCTCAAAGGCTGGCTTCCCTGGCAGCCCATCAGGTGAAAGGCAGGCTGCAAAAGGCTGTCGATTATAAACTGAGTTCAGATCTCTGCTTCCTATCTCAGATTCTACCTTACACTGAAGAGTAACACAAAACACAAAGTGAATTATCACACTCCACACTTAAGCTCAGAAGGAGCAGCACACTTTTTGAAAAAGTGACAGGAAAATTCTGAATGATAAACAGCATGTTTCTAAAACACTAATTAATTACAGAAAAACTTTTTTTTTTATTTATTTCAGTATCACACACGACTTTAATCCCCAAGAGTGGACAAGAAAAAAATGTGGACTCATTGTGTCTTAATTCTCTCTATTCACCATGTCTCTGGCATCCACCAGCCTTTGGAAACAAAGTCTTTCAGAAAGTAACAAAACACTGGCTCACTGAATCAGAAGCAGCTTGTGACGGCTGCTAGAGTCAAAGCAGTCTTTACACACTGTCTAATCACAGACATAATACATGGTCTTATAAAGGGAAACACGGACCACCCATAAAATCTGCACTTTCTATGATGCTCAGAGAAGCTGCAGGTGCCCCATTCCTGGAAGTGTTCAAGGCCAGGTTGGATCAGGCTTTGAGTAACCTGGTCTAATGGAAGGTGTCCTTACTATGACAAGGGGATTGGAAGCAGGAGAACTTTAAGGTCCCTTCCAACCCAAACCACTCTAGGAAAACAAGACATACATCTTACAGAATTAGCCATTATGATTTACAGATTGCAAATAGTTTAATAACTTCCACATAAAGCAAAATTTAAAGGCTTTTTTTATTTTGTTCTGAGACCAAGCAAGTGCTGAACTATCAAACTGAGGCAATTTAGAACAAAATAGACCACTTCATACTAATTGGACTCAAGTACAGTGGATAGCTATGGTAAATATTGGGACTATTTTTTTAATTGAGAAGAGTAATATGCATGCATAAGCATTTATAGGTCTACCTTGACAGCATTTTTAGAAAGGGAACAAGTATGTAGATCTATCTGATCACCCTGAACAGCCCACATGACAACACTAGAGCTTTGCTCAAACCCTTCCTCAACCATTTTGCTCCCACAGATCACTGGCCACTGGGAAAATACACCACAAAAAGCAGATTTAGTCCAGTCTGAAATATACAACTGTAAAAAAATATTTCGGAAGTAGATTTAGGATAGAGTTCCCTTTAGGAGATTGTTTAGATTTTTCCAGATGCTAAAAGGTAAACAGCAGTACATTCAAGCTAATTACTTCATATTCAAATATCACAAGAATATTTAACTCAGCACAAATTAGCTTTTTGTACAAGCTAGCTCCCCTTCACTGCTGCTTCCATTCCTCAGCTAGGCAATTCCACCAGCAAAAGAAACTTCATACCTCCACAGAGACACAGTAAGGACCAGGAGCCTTTTCAGCTGAGTATTTCATAAACACCATAAGATACAATACAGGATGTTCATTACCTGTGGCTTCCAATTTAGCAGAGGCTTCAAGCTAACAACAGCTATTTTATGGCAACGCCAAAGCAACAAAAGGGTCATCAGGAATTCACTTCAAACAGCTATACTAATAAAGGAGAGACTTATAAGACACTGATTACAGTAACACTTCACACACATTAACATCATTGTGTTCCTGAGTGATCACTGTGTACAGGGTGAAGAGACTACTCCATTGCCTAACATAACCACAAGTTAAATAGGCTGTTTTACATACAGAGCATAACATTTTCTTTCAGATCAGGTTAGTTAACTCCAGAAAATATAGGTTTTCTCTTTGAATGGAAATTCTTAAACATACAAATATTTTGCATAGAGTTGTAGTCATTTAAAATCACATTCATTGGCCTTTTTACAAAGGCAGCCTATGCTAACACAGTATTCTGAATTTAAAGCTCTACTTTATTTCAGCCAGTCCACTTTTTCTTGGTACTTCTTCATTCAAACTTCAGATTTTCCAGAATTATTACAGATACCATTCATGTTATTTCTCATTTGTAGAAAAACTACAAAGAGCAACTAAAGCTGCTGCTAAAAAAAACTCAATGAGAGCAAAAACCATCAAACTGTCTTTTCAAATCAGTATTCTTAATGACATTTAAAAAATGTTCGATAGATGATTTGGCAACAATGCTCTGAACTTGCACCATGTCCACAAGACAGGACTCAGTTTGACTGATGAGGGTGCAGAAGTCTCTTGTGCTGGGTCTTTTCCTTTCCCCCATCTGCAGGCACCTCGTTCCTGCAATGCCACAAGAGAAAGAGCAGCAATGGCAGCGTTTAGGGGTTAACCCAGGGCACACCCTCACCCTGCTGCAAACCTGACCTGCTGCCTCGCTGAGCCCCTCACACACACACACACCTCACAGGAGCCCTGCACAGCTGGCTACCCCACTCCAGAAAAGCCACAGCCACTGCTGGACTACCTCCCCTCATCTCCGTGCAAAGGCAGCAGCATTTCTTCTCTTACCCAGCACTCATCTCTAGAATAAAAACCAGAAACACCCAGCAGAATAATTGAGGTGTATAGAGAGGACTACACTCCTACTATTGTAATACTCTCCAAATTACTATAATTGCACAATACTTTTTAACTTTTAGCAAAGCCTAACACTTCAGGCTAGCAGTCTTCCAGCAGCCTGCTCCTGCCAGAGATAAATTCAAGGTGAGTAAAATCCCTTCCCTCCTCAGGATGCACACAGTGCTGAGGCCACAGCTCATTCACCAGGAATGGATGGCCACCACAGCCTGGCCACCACAGCCCTGCTGCCTAAATTCTTCTTCTTTTAGTACCTGGTAGCTGGCTGCTTTCCTGGTGCTCACAGCTGCAGACACAGAGTCTACATAAGAAGGCAGAGGGGCAAACTAACAGCACAAACAAAGGCGCACTTAAAACAACACAAATAACATTTGGTCCAACAGGTTCTTGGAGAGGTCGAATTAAATCAAGCTTTGTTATTTCACTTAGCAGCTTATTAAAGAAGCAAAAGGTTCTGAAGCTTTCAATTTATTGGGGTTTTCAACTGTCATTTAAGTTGTTATAGCAACAAAACTTTCAGCTGTGTGGTCTCAGAGACACTCCAGCAGCCCCAGAAGTAATTTTTCCAATATTTACTGAATTCAGCTCCTTCCTGTTCAGGTCCTTAAGAGCTTGGAACAAAGTTGTTCATTATATGCACAAAGATGTGTATTGCTGCAAGGTTCTCACAAGTAAGATATTGCTTCTGACATTTAACAGAGGAGAAAAAAACATTATGTGGCCTTTGCCTAGGGGGAAGATAGAGTAACTCAACAACTTTGAAAGCACATGCAAAAAAGATGGGGTATGGTGAAACTACTTTTCCATTACTAAGTGTGGCTACATTTCTTCAAACAAATGAAAACACCTAAGTGGGTGCACACACAAACATACAGGCACTCCCAAAAATTCTATCTCCATTTAAAATACTTTATACCCACGTAACTTTTTGTTTTTTCTAGTAATACACATCAACACCAGAAACATTTAAAATTGCTATTCTGAGTCTGTAAAGACATGCACACCCAGAGAAAAAAAATCCTATAAATGTTGCCACTTAAAAAGAAAACTGCTAATGATATACCAGCTTGCTCATCCTGCAACAAATTCGTAATTTCACTGCATCAGCAGCAGGTTGAGTATGAGCAAATGTGCAGAGTATGGCCAAAAATGTGACACTGCTTTTCCAAAACAGAGTCTATTTTCCCAGCCAAATCAGGGATACGCTACTTTCAGTAAGCTTATTGCCCAGAAATAAAAGCTTCCTATAATAAATTCCACAGGTTGATTTCAAAAAGAAAGCCTTTGAGTGACATCTGTTGCACCACTGAGGTCAGTTTTTCATCCTCTTGCTAAATGGACCGTTTGCCTCCAGGGCACCAAGTTAACCCATTTCTTCCCATCTTTGGCATTTTCTGTTTGTCTGTACTTCATGTACTGCATTAGTGTCTTGCTTCCATGCAAACTCCCATTTCCCACTCACATGAAAAAAAAGAACAACAGGAGTCATATCTCTCTATCTATCCTTCAAAAACATTTCCTTCCACCAAACTCCAAGGACATCCCATCCTTCTTTCCACCCCCACAGAAGATCATCCTTCTCCCCAGTCATTTCCTTTCTGCCAGCCCTATTTCTGTCACAGAAGTCCTGACAAGCTGGAGGCACAATGATCCAGGAGGCAACACCAGCCAACTTCTCCAGCACCAAAACCTGGTCTCTGGCAGGAACACAGCAGCACCCCAGGGCTCAGCTCCAGGAGATGTTCATCTCTGCTCCTGGGCAGCAAGGATCATTCCCTTGCACAGAAAATCCCTTGGTCTTCACTCCTCCTCTCCTGCACCAGAGACCCCAACCTTGAGATGTAGAGTGTGGGATGCAGTTCAAGAATTTTAGTAGGAAAGTAGGAATGCATTTCTCCTTTTGTTTGCGAGTAAATAGGTGATCAATGTGCATCACTTTGCCACAGGGAACTGAAGTAGAAAATAAGTTACCATCAAGTTACTTTATTAAAAAAAAAAAAAAAAATTCAAGAATTTTAGTAGGAAAGTAGGAATGCATTTCTCCTTTTGTTTGCGAGTAAATAGGTGATCAATGTGCATCACTTTGTCACAGGGAACTGAAGTAGAATATAAGTTACCATCAAGTTACTTTATTTAAAAAAAAGAGAGAGAGAGAGAGAGAGAGAGAGAGAGAGAGAGAACAAAAGTAAATACTGAAACAAAATTGTTATTAAAATTATTCCAAGTTTAACAAATACCTGGGACCAACTTGAGAAAATAACTAAGGACACCCATAGGAAAAAAAAAAAACTTAACACTGCTGAGGTGCTGTAGCAAGTAAAACTAACATGATTCTCTCAAAAAACAAAAAGGCCTTAATATTTGCTGTTAATTTAAAATTATTTTCCCCAATTTAAAACTTGACTCATTTCTCTTTCACTAGCAATATTAGTAATTTTGACAAGTATTATGTATGTCTATGCTGCTGTTTTCTTTCTTACTTTCTTGGTTTTTTAAACAGCCCCACTGGATTATGTAACTTAGCTCAAAGGCAGTTTGGTTTTTGGTGTTTTTTTATCCATTTTCCAGTACCAGACTTGCTGAGCATTACATCAAAATGACCTCAAAGAAACAAAGAAAATATATAATGTATATTAAAAAGGAGGAGAAAAAAAATAAAGCACAGATGCCCTAAAGTATCTTCCAGAATTTTTTAATACTTTTTGCTTCACTTTTTATTTTCTTACTGCTCAGAAAATATTTCTGAGTGAGAACATCTGTGCTATATTCTAGATTGATGTTAGAAGAATTCCACTTTATTTTCAATATACATAAGCACTGGTTCAGCATTGTTGCATGTTTTATCCATTCAATTTATATTTGGATGAAACGGTTTGTTTTCCTTTGAAGAACCAGGAAATTGTTTTAAAGCTACATGAACCATATTCTGTATAACTAAGATCACCAGCATTTCCCCCCCATTTACTCCATCTTATTTTACCAGATTAAATGTGCCACGACCAAAAGATGTCATAGTCTGGTACAACTGAGAAAGTGTTACTTCCAGTGGTGTTTTTGTAACAGAACTAAAACATCTGTGACTGTTATAAGTGAAGTTAAAGTGTAAAAAGCTATGAGAATCAGATGGCTTTCCACTGGTGGAAGGCTATATTGACCAGAAGAAAGGCTGGCAACTCCCTAAACCCCAGACTGCCTCCAGGAACCGTTCCCCAAATCGCTGAGCACTTTCACAGGCTCCTTCCTCCACAGTCCTCCCCTCAGAGCTACAGGAATTGCTCAGCAGCTGAATGGTGCTTTGGCCAAAGGGAAATCCCTCTCCAGCCACTCTTCCACAAACACACACTTCACTTTGATCACTGTTAAGTAACAGTGAAACAGTGAGAAACCACATAATGCCAAACTGAAATCCACGGTGCATCCCGTCCAGCCGGAGGTAGGTGCTGCTCACAGCAGCCAGCCTCAGCAGTACCACACACATCCTGCACTGAAAGCACCTCCAAAGCTGAAGGGCTTAAAGGGTGTCCACTTCTCAAAATCCTCTTTTTAAAAACTACAGAATTCAGTCTTCTTCATTATCTTTGAATAATCCCAAGTGCCTGCTTGCTCAAATCACAGGGGTACAGCCCCAGCGTGGCTTTCAGGCCTTTTTAAGACAAGCCTCCTCCCTTGTTGCATGGATGGCACAGAACAAAGGCAAGAGCTGGCAGAGAGGGCATGGCAGGGCTTGTGCAGCTCCCTGCCTTTGCAAGCCACACGTCCCCTCGGGCACAGCACTGCTGTACAGCAAAGTCCCCATGCAAGGGATCTATCTCTGCAGTCACTGCCATGCTCGCTCCAAAGGTTCATTTCTACCTTCACCCTGCAACTCCTTTTGCCATGTGCAAGAGCCACCTGTATTTACAGATGAGCCAATGACAGCAAACCATTGATCTGGCTGAAAACACAGAGAGAATTGGAGAGAAGAGGTTAATAGAAAGTTTTCCAAAATGAGCAGAGGGAATTTATCACTATAGCCTTGCATTTCCAGCACCAAACCTGGAATCACACAGCAGCTTTCTAAATGTGAAGCAATCATGACCCATTTCAGTACTTATCTTCCTTAAATTAGCATCTCTCTCCACTGCTGCTCCCCAAGCCTCAGCAGAATGATGCTCCTATCAGCTGGGTTTCTCTGCGCTGTTGGGAGCCCAGCGTCAGTGAAGAGGTCAAGAGCCAGCTGGAGAAAACTGCCCAGAGCCCCATGGAATCCTGGCTGACCTCAGGTAAATCGCTGAAATACTACCCAGCCAACATTGAATGCAGAGCCCAGACACATCATCCTGGGGTGTCAGCAAGAACTAAACTGATAGCCAACTGAGCAGCAGGGGTGACAGTGATTTTTTTGGCATTCTGATTCTTTTTTGGGGTTGAGAGGGTTTTTGTGCATTCTGGAAATCACCTGTAAGATTTCTTTCTACTTAAAAAAGGATTGAGATTTGAGGGAGAAAAAAAAAGAGAGAGAGAGAGAGAGAAAACCACACACACAAAAAGAACTTTAAATCTTTTTTATGCTAAATTTAGCCCCTACTGCCCTTGAGTATTGCCAAAGGGGTCACTGAACGGGCATTGTGGCAGATCCATTTAAGCCTGTGGCAAAAACCTAGTGGTCGGGCTCAAGGAGGGAATGTGCCAAGAACAATACAAAGCCCAAGTAAAATCAGCAGATTTTCATACCAACACACCCATGTGCTGGGCTCTACAAACGATGCCCCAGTGACACAGTCATGAGGAACTGTGCAACTGTTTGCTCTACAGAGCATAACTTGCATCAAAGCTGCCGTTGTGTACCTGGCAGAGAACTGGCTGAGAACTGATTTTTAAGCAAAAAGCCCCGTTAGCTGGCACTGGGGAGGATAAAATCAAAAACAGAAAAAACAAGCAAGCTTCACAGACACAATCACTCAGGCTTCAACCTTCCCCCCTCACAACTCCCTGCTGATGAATGTCAGATCTACCAAAGAGATGGAGCTTTAAGCTTTGGGAGGCCTAAGCCCCCAAAGAACAAATTACACGAGAATATGGTCATCTGACACCTGTTACCTTTGCTTTCACTGCCAACTCTCCTGGAGTTCTGATCTCTTATCAGCAACAGCCTCTAACACTATCAAAGAGCAGATTACAATTTCTTTTCACAAATATTAGTGCACTGCAATTTTCAAATTAACAATTGAAGTATTGTTCCATGCAACATCAAAACCCCCACAAAATTTCATCTCCTACAGCATTTGGCATGGGAGAGGGAAAAAGTGTCTCAGGACTTCTATTAAAATCATTGTGATTCAGCAGGAAAACAGTTAACTTACTTATTTTAACTGGAAAATGAGGGTTATATATGACGTCTAAGAACACCACTACAAACTCATGATATGCAGGGCATCAGCCTGAACTATCATGGAGACCCAACAATCCCCCTAGGGGCTCAGCGTGACACAACTCCAGCAAATCTACAATCTCCTATTTCGTATTCTTGCTTACCATGCTCATTTACATCACATGATTTTTCTTTTAATTATATCTATCCATTGCTTATGCATACCTATTTTTACTCGCAAAAAACAAAGAAGATAAAAGTTAAAATGCTTACAATATCCTCCACAAAAACCAAAGCACGAGAGATTATGTTAACCATCAAAAGTCAACAAAAAAAGTCAGAAACATCTCTGGCACATCTAGATCAAACCAAAGTTACAAGATGCACAATTACTTCCTTTCAATAGTTGCTTGAGACATCATTTTTATAATAATTTTCCACCTTTTAACACTGGTTCAATATTTGATAAGCATGTTTCATCTCAACTCACTGTCTGCTTTCTCCCTTTTGGTGCAGGCCATCATCTCTTGCCATCAATGTTAAACCACTCAGATGTGGCTGACCTCCCCTCTTAAATCACCCTTACCTCCTTGCAAGTTCTTAACCATTGAATTAATTTCTAGGACTACACCAACTCCGAATCTGCACAGCCCTTGACCAGCAGGGTCTGGAAAACGCATCTACCATTCCTCAGGCCAGCTGTCCCCTGCCCAAGCTGTACTCCTTTAAGACTCAGGCAGAGACTGTGCCAGAGGCTGCATCACTCCACCCAGCCACACAAAAGTGCACCATTAGCCTGCCCCCAGGAAAACTGGGTTTCATTTAACATGATCGATTTTGCTGACTCCACTTGCCCTGAACAAGGTGGACATTTCAAACATCTCTTATCATTTGCTTGTTCATTTCCCGCAAACACAACCTGCGGAAAGAATGCATCATGTTTCAGACACAAAGCTTCTCTTGGAATAAAAGCAAAAGAACAGAAAAATTTATACACACTACATAGACCAGCCTGTAACACAGCTTGTCATATTAATAACTAATTCCACACACAAAGACAGCATTGACAGCAGTGTTAATCCCTAATAAATTTTTGGAGATTTATGAATCCTGATCAAAGACATAGTACCCAGAACTAATTGCAGTTATCTGCAGTTGTGTTATCTGTATGTTTTGAGCTCCTAAAATTTTACAGAGAGGAGAAATGTACTATTATGTGGATTGTTCTCCATAAGCACTTCTTCAATTCTCGACATGTCTCTTCAACCTAAATAATACCAAGCCAGAACACTGAGGTCAAATTTTGAAGTTATTCACTCCTGGCACTCTGCAAGCATGGTTTTGGGCTGCCTCACTACGACTGCACAGGGACTTCATAAGTGCACTGTGCAGATCACTTACTGCTAATCACAACTGGGAAACCGTGACAAAGCGGGGGGAAATCTGGGAAGGGCTGACAACTCAGTTCTCAAGGAACTCTCCTGAAAGAATTGCTGCATATAGTAGACACACACATTCTTGCAGGATGAGAAATGCTGCTTTTCCTGCAAGTATGAAAACCATAAACTTCATTCAAATATTTTGAATTATCTTCCACCAGATATGCTTCTTTCCATATGAGCATAGTGGTGGTGAAGTAGATTTCAATGTCAGCTTGATACCAGCTGCCAGACTAAGTTTATATGGGCACATATACTTTGATCTCTCAGTCAGAAATTACTTTGTCCCCTTTCTTGTCTCCTTATGAACTGAAGATTTGCTCATCTGCTACACTAGCTCAGAAAGGAACCATCTAACTGCTACAAAAATACAGTCATCTGTGGAATTCCAGCATCCAAACCATACAATTATGTTACCCTACTGCAAGCACAGCAAACAGCACTATACACCTACTTACAAAACTTACTTACTGTAAGATCTGGTTCCCTCCCACCTAAACATCACCACAGAAAATCTTCAGCAAATTTAAGTTAGAAGTAAGGTTTGACAGTGACCATATAAAACACTCAGAGAAAGACCATGGACACTGCCACTGTTTTCAACCACAGAATTTCCATCTAATAGAAACAATCTCAGTAATTGCAGCTACCTCAAGTCCATTTAGCAAGTGGCATTTAGCATAACCACCATATAAATACTAATAAATAAAACCACCATGTCATTTTAACCCAGGATGTAGAGCTTTTGATACCAGGGACCAGTCAAAGTCTGGCTGCCCCTCTGCAAACCGTCTCTTTAATAACTACATGGCCATATTCAGAGTTACTTTTTTTCCCACCTCCACAGGTGGGCCACTTTTGTTCTGAAATGAAATTTGCAATGATGTAACCTTTTCCTGGTGACTGTCGTGTGTCTTCCCTGTGCTTACAACTTCAATCCCTCCCAGGTTTAACATTATGTTGCAGAATGCAACTGCCACCCCTTAATGCAACTAAATACTTGGAAGCCAGGATGCAGCCCATTGCCACAGGAGTTACACGAGCCAGTTTTGGAACAAACCACAGCAAAATAATTATTTTATTAATGCCGTAACACTGATGAACAAATGCTGCAAACACTTCTCATGTGAATGGCCCAATGAAACATTCAGTGTTCCACAAGCAGTCTCACTTTACTGTTCACTGCTTCACCTTAACCAGAGAGGTACTTTCAGCCCCAGTCTCCTATATACAAGTAGATTGCCATATGCATTAACTATTGTATATGAATGACAGCTGGTATGCAGCCACAGCCATATCCTAGAAAACCATTTTTTCTCTTTTTCCAGAGAGAATCAGAATATCCTTGCTGTCTTCAAAACTATGTTCTTCAGCAATCAGGTGGGGAGGTGATAGGAAACTCTGTTACTTTTCTCCTTCCAGCATTTGGAATTCTCTATGAAAAAAACTGATTTTAAAAATTTTCTCGGGAATCACTTCAAACCCATCAATGAACCATTCAGAATATTCCTTCCACTGCATGTTTCAGGACAACCTGGCAGACTGCATTTGCCAAAATAAAACTTCCAGGATCAGAAGTGCAAAATGTCTCAGAAGGGATAAGGGGGAGAAGCACACTAAAACTTCTTGGATCGATAAGGCAGAGGAAAGGGGAAGGGCACTGCTGAAGGTCTCAGCCAACAATGGTCATACTGCCCAAAAAAACCAGCTGATTAAAAAGAAGTTTGCAGCAACAAGAAAGTAGGGGGGAAAGGGAGGAGGGGAGGAAAGAGAGAAAGAAAAATTAAAAAAAAAAAAAAAAGGGGAACGGGGGGAAGGGGGGGAAAGGGAGGAGGAGAGGAAAGAGAGAAAGAAAAAATAAAAAAAAAAAAGGGGGGAAGGGAAGAAACTCAAAGCCCAACAAGTTGTCCATGGAGGGAAAGCCAAGTCTGCAACTGCCTGCACACGCACAGCCAGGGATTTCAACATGGGGCTGCGGGAGGCCGGCGCGGGCGGCTGCCGGGCTCCTCCGCGGGCCGGGCCGGCGCCCCCCGCACCCCGGGACACCGCGGACCGTCCCGCAGGCGCGCAGCCTCCCCCGCGGCGAAATCC
>NW_024500349.1:12773267-12773876 GCF_017590055.1 Onychostruthus taczanowskii
GTTCACACACGCTCCCCGCGGGCTCCGCCGCCGCCGCCGGCCGCCCCCGGCCCCGCTCCGGCCGCTCCCCCCGGCGGGGCAGCCCGGACTTTCCCCCTCTCTTCCCTCCCCACTCCGGGAAGCGCCATATTGATCGCGGGCGCCGCTCCCCGCGCCCCTCACCTTGGCGATCGCCTTCTTGTACCGGGTCACCGCTTGCTGGATCAAGCTGAAAACTTTCATGTTCCCGTCCCCGCAGGGCACGACCACCCGCGTCCTCCCGAAGCACACCGTGACTTTCATCCTGTGCGGCCGGGGGGCTCCCGCGTCCCTCCGGCCCCGCGCAGCCTTCCTCCTCCTCTTCCCCTCCGCCCTCCGCCACGGCCGCCCCCCGGCGGGGCGCGGCGCTCAGCCCCCGGCCGCCGCCGGGCTGCCGCTGCGGGCGCCCTGCCTCCGCCCCGGCTTCGCGGCCGGCCCGGCGAGGCGCGGGGAAGGGAGGGCAGCGCAGCACGGGGGCCGGTGCTGCCTTCCCGAGGGCCGGGGGCCGCTCACATGCCGCGGCGCTGCCCGCGGCCACCTGCTCGGCTCCTGCCCCGGCGCGCAGCGGCGGCGGGCGGGGCGGCGGCGCTG
>NW_024500349.1:12774191-12860502 GCF_017590055.1 Onychostruthus taczanowskii
CGGACGGGGCGGGGGAGCCGGCGGGCGCCGCGCACGGACCGAGCGAGTGCCCCGACCGAGCCCGAGGCGGTGCGGCTGCCCCCGCCTCGCTCTGCCCCGCCGGGTACCGAGGATGCGGAGCCCGGGTCGCACCGGCGCAAGGAGCCGCGCGAAATCCTGGTCCCTCGGCCCCGCCTGGCGCACTCTGGAACGGGCACGGCTGCTGCTCCTTCTGCTGCTGCCGCCCTGCCTCAGGTACGCGGGGAAAGCGAGGCACGGCACGGCAGAGAAGGTGCGCGGCAGCACACCGCGGCGGTCTGCGCTTCCTGCCGGGGTCCGGGGGCACAGCCACGGCTCACGGCCGAAATCAGATAGCCTTCCTGGTCTTTCGGGCATCTGTTAATGCAACAGGATCTACACTGTGCAAAACCTCCTGCATCATCAGTAACACCGGCATCAGTGGAACCGCTGAGCAATCTCCTCCGCAAAGCCGTCAGAAGTCATAGGGGTTTATAGATATCGTTCACTTTTTTCCACGGATTTTATTGAGGACAATGGAATTGCACAGCTCATTGGTCATTCAGTGTGGCCTGACAATATATATCTTTTGTGTAGAAATGGTAAAACAATTTAACTAGAGTGAAAGCAGAGTTTGGAGAAACAGGAAAGCAGTGAAAAAAACTTACTTTCTTTTTCTTTTTTTTTTTTTTTTCCCTGAACTTATACACAGCACTAAAGATGTGAAATTCAAGTAAGCTTTGCAGCACGTAATGTCAACATCCTTCTACAACACCGGACAACTCAGCACGTGTCCTTTGGTGCTCCCTGCCCGGCAGCTGTCCCAGCTGGCAGTCTGCTCTTGTTCCCTTAGCAATAGTATTAGTAAATTTAAGAACTTCAAACCTGGTACAAATGGCAAAGCTGTCTGCGGTTTAGTAGGTACAGAGGTAAGGAGCAGAATTAATGATGTTTTTAAAACATCAAAGGTAGAGTTATTGCCCTGTTAAGTCAAGGGTGAGAATGGCGTCCCTAACCCTTTGCACTCCAGTTAGGAGTTTCCAGTATAGAAAATGGAGGAGTCAGTTTATATTAATTTGGTTCTATGCATATTGTCCAATTTCATTGAAATCCATAGAGCCTTTTCTATTCATTTCAGTTTTGGAAAGCTTTGGAACACTCACAAGATCAAAGAATCCATTTCCTGACCTACAGATGATTTTTAGCTTAGATGCGACTTTTATTACTGTTACCCACCTGAGTTATCTGGACTAATATATCTGAATTTAATGTGAGAAACAGGCTGTCTTTTAAAGCAGAAAACAAGCACACCTGCCATGTTATATTTTGTCATATCCCCAGTGTTCACTTGTGTGGAATAAAGACAGCATGCAGGAGTTCAGAAAGACAGAAGTAAAATAAAAGTGGTGTAAACAGTTTACAGCTCATGACTGAGACAACTGAGTACACTCTGCAGTTTTATGGCCATAGCTCATCAAGTTTATTATTGAAAAAAAGATGAAAATGTCCTCTAACCTGCTGCTTTTGTGCTTTCTGGTGATCACAAGAGCTGCGGAGAAAGGATGAAAGAGCTATAAATCCTTGGTTTAATATACATCACCCAAGAAACTTGCAGAAAGGACTGTGAAAATGTGAAGTCAATAGATCCTCTTCCCAGGCTGTTTTTAACAAGAATTTTACAATGTCAGAGACTTTGTAATGTTACACATTACACTTCAGTTGTCATTTGCATTTATCTGATAAAACATAATGTTGCATATTAGAAGCTTTACCACACTGCTAAAACTTGATATTTATAAAGCTTAATACTGTAGCTGGTCAAAACAGTAACTATTTCAATGTTCAGACACAACTACAGGTTTTTCATGTTTTTCTGTGATTTAATTTCTGCTCCTACTGTCTCTAACAAGTCTCTTGGCAGTTTTCCCAGCTGTTCTAACACTCTCCTGAAAAAACACTCCAACAGTTTAGAAAGAAATATTGATACTTTTTTCCATTAAATGTGTGAAACGAGAAAATTTGCTAATGAAGTACAAGAAAACAAGTCTGTCCTGGGAACTGATTAAGGCCAAAACTTAAAGACTTGCACATGAATAGTGTTAGACCTAACAGGAATGAGAACCTCCAAGATTTGGGTTTCTTCCCCACTAGATACACACACAAGTTATACATACATAATCCTGAAAACATTTTTAATAAAATTTACCACATATAGTGTTTGTTTTGTTCTTCCTTAAAAGCAAGAATGAACTCTAATAAACAAATGTAACAAGGCTGTGAGATTGTATGAGGTCTAATTATGTAAGATAAATGAAGTATAAAACATTATTATAAGAGATTATGAGAAAAGGATTATACTAATCAGGAGAAGAATTGGCAAGAGTTGCTGATTTACAAAAATTACAACTACTATCCACGTTGCAATATGGGTGGCACAGATACAATTTTGGATGTTGAACTTTCCTGAGCTAGAATAGAACAGAACCTGTGAATTCATTTATTAATGGTACGTTGCTGGAGGATTTCCATGAAGACATCATCTGTCTCGCAGGAAGAAGTAGCTGGTGGAGCATGGGATGGAGGGAATCAGAGCTTGCAATTACTAATGATCACTAGTCAAGTTTTGTTCAAAACAGCCAAGCAGTTGAAAGCCCCTGTGTAGACAATGCAAACATGCACGGAGTGAGAGTCTTGAAATTAACTGCAGATTATCAAAAGCCTTTTTTATGTGATTGTTAAAAAACTGAGACAGTGGAATGATGCTGATTTCCAGAGTTATCTGACAGTTTATCCCACCATTATACTCTACATCAGAGAATTTTTATGGAATAACTCTGGATGTGTTCAGGTTTAGTAGTCTTTTCATGGCATACAGATATTCCCTGGTTGCACAAGAAAACACCAACTCCAGGTACGGTATGTTTTAATCTCACTCTATTTTAAATGTAGATATTTCCTTAAGCCAATTAAAGTTCATTCAGTACTGTAGAAGGACCACTGTCAAACTGAGCAGCAAGAGTGTCCCGTGAAGAATTACAGGGTTTTTTTTAAAGTGCCATTTGTGAAAATATCCTAGGGATATACCAAACAGTACTAGGTTTTAATAATTTAAGATAGCTACCTGCTGTAACACTTCTGCTGAGTTATTAGGTAAAGCCTTAATTTCTTTTCTAAAATTCTGAATTTATAGTTCTGAATCATTTACCTTTTACTCTGAGGCAGAAATTTAATCAAAGTAAACATGTCCATGACTGAGATCTTTCCATGGATAACCTTTCAGCTATAGGAATGGGTTGATTTCTCAGCTGTTACATTTTGTCACTTTTTTCCTGCCATACTGATGGTTCTTCCACAAAGGAGTCAGGGATTTTCTTTTATGAATTAGAAAATCATTAAAGCTTATTAAACAATTGTGGCTAGCCTTGATCTGAAAAAAAAAAAAAAAAAAAAAAAAAAAGAAAAGAAAAGAAAAAAAAAAAAAGAAAAAAAAAAGAAAAGAAAAAAAAAGAAAAAAAGGGAAAAAATGGAATAAAAGTTTATTTTCTACAACTTCTCAAAAGGGTCTGGGATTTCAGGACTGAAATACCCTCAAATCAGTAAAAGGTAGTCACAGAATCACACATGTATTAATGTTAGACTTAGGGGATGCAGACACACAAATATGGAAGATATATTTGAATAGTTTTCTTGATAATGCTCTGGTGGTTTTCAGCCAGCATGGAACTGTTTAAATGGAATTGCTTTCTCTAACTTATATCAACTAATGGCTTATTGAGCTGAGATCTGGGAAGGCTTGAACTAAAATATATTGAGTTACTTCTTGGTGTGGACCCTTAAAGGCAATCCACAGGTAAGGAAGCAGAATAATTAGAGGTCTAAAAAGTGAAAAACATGAGCTGTATGAAAAGAGTGAAGTTACTGGAGGTGTCCAGAGCACAAAAGGAGGCTTTGCCAGGAGATACCAAAATGGTCTTTGTGTGTGCTAAAGCTGTGGAATGTCATAAGGAAAACATTCACATCAATTGCTTTAGCCTGCTCTCATACCACACACTGTATTTACAGCTATGGGCTGAACAGAATTATATTCACATACAGGTAGGGTTCTGAATGTGCCTGTACTGCAAAACACGTATCCAAGTCACACATTGGAGCTGGCCAGCTCCTTTTATTTGCCCTTAGGGCTATGGGGAGTTTGTGAGCCTGTGCCTGCCATGAGGGACACCCACCCACCCAGGGACTGCGCTGGGAGGAGAATGATCTGTCACCTTCTCTTGTGGCATTCACATTTTCTGAAAAATCCCTTCACCCAGGATTTTAATCCTGGGAAGCTGAGAAGCCTCAGAGAAAAGGGAAAACAATTATTATCTCATTTGCTTCTCCTGTGTTTTGCTCCTTCAGAATGTGTTTGGAGATTGTTTACCAACATGTGATTGTTTCACTGGATTCTGCTGTGAGTTGTTTTCACTCATTGGCCAATCTGTGCCAAGCTGTGTTGGGACTATAGCAAGAGTCACGAGTTTTCATCATTATCCTTTAGCATTCTGTGTATCTTTATTCTTTAGTATCATATAGTTTAGCATTCTTTAATATGATATGGTATCATAAAGTAATAAATTAACCTTCTGAGAACATGAAGTCAGATTCATCATTCCTTCCTTCATTGAGGCACCCCCACTAATACAATATTCTCTCATGCCACCGAGCTGTTCTGCAGCCACTGAGGCTGTTCTACAGGACCCAGCCACCCCAGGGTTTGCTTTGGGAATATGAGGCTAGGTATACTCAAAGTCCATCATCAGTTATAGTTTCAGCAATCTTTACAGAGGAAAGGAAAAGGGAGAACAGGAATACTGAATGTCAGCAGCTGAGACCGGAAAATCCCTGCATAATTTCACAGGACAAAGAAGAAGCACTTATACAGATTTGGACTTTTATCCCTGACCAATTTCAAAGGGCAGCTCCAGGCATTCAGTCATCAAAGCTTCCCAACACCTAAAAAAATGAAAAACTAAACCCAATATTTTCCACCATGGAAAATACTAGATAATATAAGTAGAGGAGTCATTGCTGCTTAGCCCTACAATATTTAACACAAACATATAAGCATATCATCAGTAAAATTAAATTTGTAGCAACTTTTCGATTACCAGCAACTATTAAAACTTGTAAAAATAAAGCTGTTAAAAATAGCAGAATTTAAGAGATTTAAAAGCAGCATCAGAAATCTAGGTAAACCTGTTTCATATACAGAGGACTGAACTAAAGGATGCTTAGAGAATATATGATTTTGAGACTGTAGAACGTCTATTTCGGTTTTGTCTTAAAGCTTTTAGAAGCCGGGTACTTCCTTGAAAATATCAGAAGTTACTTCACTTTTCAGCCTCACCTATAAAAGCTACTTGGAGACATTTTGTTTCTGATGAGAATTTATTGGATGTTTTCCTTCTCCATTTTTTCATTCCACCTGTCCAGAAGTTTGGTCTTTGCACTTCTTCCAGCCTTTTAGTTATTGATGAAGTTCTTGGCACAGATTTCCAAACTCTGAAACACGGAATACAGAATTCCAGTGACTAAAAAAGGCCTGTGGAGTCTTTTCACTGACTTCTGTGGGCTCTGGATCAAGCCCTTGGGCCTTATCTACTCTACCTAAATAACAAATAAACAATATCAACACAGAGCTACAGTACTGGGCTCATTTGTCAAGTACTTGCCAGAGGTGGAACAAATTCAGATACTGCCAGAGGAACCCATTTGCTGAAGAGAAGCTATGCCAAGTTATTTGCCACTATCACGTTTTATCTATTGATGAGCATTCCTGAAAAAATACCTTCCTGTGACATGAAGAGGAACACCCACAGGATATGTTAGTCAAAAGGCCTATCAAAACATGCTAGAACATATATCCTGCCACACAAATTATTCATGTGGTTTATAAACATATTAAGGATATATTTCTCAGCTGGTGTTCCTGTTTAGGAATCTCTGTTAAATTTCACACCCTGTTCTCATCCTTGTTGGACTGAAAGTGAATGGGAAAGTGTCATGGGTTTCAAAAACATGCTATCTTGATGCTTGCAGGAAAACATAAAGCTTGAAGGGAAATATATCCTTGCTCAGATACTCCTTGTGTTGATGGTAATAGGGAGGACTGCATGGGGTGAGGATATTACAGCAGAGACTTTCCAATTTGCACAGGAATTTAAGGGATAAGAATACGGACATGCACTTGGAACACGTTCATCTGTTACACATGGAGTTAAATACACTCCTGATGCAAACACATGCTATCACTCCTGCATAAATATTTGCTCCTGAGCAAAGTCCTGTGGCACCTGCAGAAAGCCTTCTCTAGGGCACAGGCCAGCAGTCAAGTGTCAAAGCATGAAGGACCAGCAGGGAACGTGTTACACATTTCCTTGCAGGGAGTGTGACCAGGATATGCACAATCACCTTCACTGCTGCAGCAGAGCTACTCACGGAAAACTTCCAAAAATTTCCAAATACACGCTATGACCAGAGTCAATTACTTAAAAGAGGAATGGGGCAAAAGTAGACAGCTGAAATTTGAACACTGCTTTTAAGATAGTTCTTGGCTTAGAGGAGACAACATAAGAAAAAAATAATCAGAAAGAGGTGACACATGACCTCTTTCACTTTGATTTATCTTATTTTCCTTTCATTAGCCTCAAAATCTTCTTTCTTCCCCTTCTCTTTCTCTATTTTATTCTCTTTTCCATACTCAGTATCACTTTTCTTTCCATCTCACATCCTTTTATTGCCTTCCCTTCTTGTTGCCTTGCTTACAAGTATTTGCAGCTGCTGAAATCAGTAAAAAGGAAGACTCACATGAAATAGGAGAATCCCCAAGAGCTAAAATACATGACAGATTGTGACATGCCACCAGTAATCTATTTCATTCAAGACTGAAAAGACTATGACAGTAAATGGGTAGGTTTCCCAAAATTCAGTACCATGTTATACAGCATAAGGAGGTTTTGATTCCTCACAGAAGAAGCCCAACAGCTTAAATTGATCTGCAAATATTCAAAATCTGTAATCAAAGCCAAGCTGTCTTCTCCAATAAAGTCAGCTAACTAGCCCTGCCAGAGGTAGAATATGAGGCCCATCAAGGTGCAACAGGTGAGTAGAGCTGAAAGCAATGACAACAAAATCACTTGATAAGAACCGCTTTTGGGCTTTAATCTGTTGTTGACTATGACAGCACATGGACTAGAGCACGCTGCAGGAGTGTGTCTGTGGAACAGCTTGAGAGCCGCTGCTCTGTGCCAAAAAGAAGTCTTCACTCAGGTCTGGTCTTGTTTCACTGGGCAAAAAGGCCCTTCAGCAAATGACATTCCAGGGCTCAAGGAAACACTTAGGAGCATCTTTAAAAACCAAGATTTCCCACACGTTATAATTACAGAATGGTCTTCAGGACCACACCTGAGCACAGCTCCTGCTAAATTCAGCAGGGGCTGTGTGTTCAGATTTGAGAGAAGAATTTAAAGCAGATTAATTCATACATCCAAACCAAAACAGATAGATCAGATGGACAAGATTAGCTCTACCGATCTTCCTGCAGCCAGAATTAGCAACTCAGGAGCCTTCTAATTTGCCAGAAGTTCACACTGTGGCTCCACACTAATCCAGCTGACAGTGCACCTCCATTTATCATGTCATCTCTTCTAGGATTTCAGTTTATTCTAGAGTTAACAACTGTTCCTTCATTTGGAATAAGTGTGTATTATATATACCTCAGTAAGTTATCTAAAGTTTATATTCTCTTTTGGGAAAAAAAAAATATGAAAGATAAATTACTAAGAACTTAAATTATGTCTCAGACTTATGAGTTAAGTACAGAGAGTCACTAGTACAGGATACAGCTTCATACAAAAAGACAGTGGGAATCAAACACTGATTGTGGTATGCAAGTGCATTTTACCCAAAGAAGATATAATTGCTCTCAAGTACTCAAAAATTGTCTTTCTCACACCATGGAAATTACAACTTCACCTGTTTCCAGCACAAATCCAAAACATAGTTCCATACCAGCTACTATGAAGAAAATTAGCTCTACTCCAGCCAAAACCAGCACACAGGGAAACCAACAAAGAGTTTAATTACATATAGGCTCTTGCAAGAGTTCAATCATTTCAATCTGCTGGGGTGAAACAACTATTTTTTATCAGGAAAACAATTTCTTTTTAAACTGTTAAACTGGTAACATGGTAGGTGATTTGTTTTACATAGGGCTTTGCAAATGTGTTTTCTTTCTTGCAAGATGTATCAATACACTGCTAAAGTTTTTCAACTTTTTTCCTGCGGAATCCAACACTTACCCAGCTCACAGCTTGAAATAAGAACGCAATGAATGCTGTTTTTCTCTATACTTTTTCCACCTGCAATAGATTTCAACATGTAAAGCTAGTGAGCAGGGATGTGGAGGGAGCCCACGTCTCTCAGCCCTTGCTGTCACAGAGTGCAGCTGCGATGGACACGGGGGCCTCAAAGTTGGGGAGGAACAGTTTATCCTGCCTGGGGATTTCTCCCCCTTCCTTCTGCAGGTCACGGTCACTGACCTCACATCCAGATGACACACTCTGAATCACAGCAGTGTCACTCACAGTGTCCCAAGGCACCTGAAACAGCCGAGGCACAGTAAAATCCTGGTGACTCAACTGGGGCAGCTCAGGAGCTGCTGTTTGTGCTGCTGCCTTGTCCTCGTCCATGGCAGGGCACAGAGCAGTCACCGCTTACAGCTTTGGGCTGCCTGCTCCGTGAGGATGTCCCTTCTGGGAGGGAATCTGCTTTTGTCTTCCAAGATGAATAGCTCTGATATTTCACCCTGCTTCTTTCAGCACTGTGGGGAGCCAATACAGACAGGCCACTGCCCAGGGCAGAGCCCTTCACAGCCTTTGAATTGCGTGGTTCAGACAAAGGAGAAGGTGGCAGCGATGCTTGAGGGTCACCTGTGCAGGTCTATTGATCGAAATTTTCTGAAACACTAAATATCCACCAGGCACCATCTGTAGATCTCAATATGGTTTAGATCTAGAAGGGATTTTTTGGCATATTTATTGTGTACTTGACTTCCACTTTCACCTGTTCTCTAAGGTTTGCTTTATTTTTTTCTCAGCTGCAAGCAATGTATGTGAATATTTCTTTTTTTCCTATTAGCAATGTTGTATAACTGCCTTATGTTTTTTTACAGTGTTTTAATTCTGGAAATTAACTGTCTCTGCATATTTCATATGCTTGGATCTCTACCTGTGCTTAAAGCACATAGGTTGTATAAAAAATTGAAAAAATAAATGTATTATACAAATTAACCTTATAATTTGATGGTTTTTAGCTCAGTCACATAAGCACTAAAATTCACTATAAAATGGCTGATTTGAATGCCATGTACATGGGCAAACTGGAAAAGGTAAGGTAATCAATGTGACTGCTCATACATTATATGACTTAGGTCATATTTAAACTCCTAATATTTGCATAGGATTACATCTCTGCCACAAAGCTCACTGGTTAAATAACAGCCTCATCAGAGAGCTGTGTGCAGGGAGTGATTTTTTCCTGAGAAAGTTTTGGGTTGATCTCATCCTTTCCATCTTCAGGCAGATCCTTCTATTCATGTCCTTGTTCAAGGCTGGGGGGATTTTTCGGACAAAAAACATCTACTAGGTGTAGATCTCTTCCTTCTTCCATACTGCCTGGCACCCTGTTTTGCATATAGCAATTACCTGAACTTGTTCTTCTCTTGTGGTGGCTGTGAATTTGGATTCATCATGAAAATATTTTATATATCTTGCCCACCTTTACAGGACAGCTTTGTATTCACAGCACCTTTTTGCAGTTTTAATTACTATGCAGCAAATATACTCTCTTTTCTCTTTTAATGTCTCAAGTTTTTAGGATATGATAAATTCTAACTTTTTCTAGTTGCATAGCACACTGTTCATCAGATCATAGCTTCACCTATTCCCTTTGACATTTTTTTCAGTTTTTTTGTATTGCTTATGCAATATTGATATTCCTTTTTCTATTTTTGTTTTCTCTTCATGTATACTGATCCATGATATATTCAATAATTCACAGCTGCTTACTAAAAAAGTCTTTTCATCCCTAATGCAAACACAAACACATGCTCAGCTGAGGGATGTGAGAGCTGTGTATATAAAGCCCTTGCAGGAGCTTCTTTTTGCTAACATTGCAGCTCTGGTCTCCCATCACTACCATGATTTCTCTTTCTGTTCATCTTTTTAAATGCAGCCTTCTTCTCCTTTGGAAGTTTTTTCCACTCTAAATATTTCTTGCAACTAATCACCAGAGCTGAGAAATAGCTATCCCTGCAGCAAGCCACCATCCTCTGTGGTCTTAAATTTCTTCAGCTACTAAAGAAAAGGTAAAGCTCCCCCTTAATCACAGCGCCCACAGAAGGGGCACGAAAACCCAAAAACCAAATATCCGGACACATGGGCTGAGTGAGGCCTTTCCCTGAGGCTGCACAAGTGGAAGCAGGAAGGATCCAACCCTTTCTCTGCAAATAGAGAAGGATAAACTCGGCTGTAGTTGCTGGCATCGTTAGGAGACTCTTCTCACTGGCACTTGTGGAACTAATTGTGAAGCCCTGTTTTGGTGCGTGGGAGGCTGGAGATAATTTTAGTGATGGTGAAAAGTGCCAGACTTATCAGACATGGGAGATGTTGCTCTAGATTTTGTTTGTGTAGTGCTTTATGTCTACTCTAACTCAGTGGAACAAAACATTACTGGTTTGACTGGAGGGGGGTTGATTTAATAATTGTTAGCACACTTGTTTTGCAGCACTAATGAGTAGGCAAAGTTTTCTCTTTACAGAACCAGCGCTGTATAGGCAGAAGGATCAAGAGCAGCATTTTTCTGATGTCTGCCTATTCTGCTGTGTAGTCAGAACTTCCATGCACACCAAATTATTCAATATATCTTTGGTACCACAGCTAAGGAAATTAATAAGCTTTCTTATACATCAAACCAGGGAAGCCATTAACTTCATATTGGAGGGCACAAACTCAGCTCTGAATAGTCTTCTGTTGTACTTTCTTGAACACAAATACACTTTTTTAGTATTTACAAACTCTGGAAAGGCTTGGGAGAAAGTGCATATTGTGTTACCTTACTAACCTGACACAGGATAGTTATCTGAAACATAACTTATTTCTTGGCTTTCCCCACAGTGTTTTGATAATTGTAGTGAAAAATTTAAATAAATAGACCAAATGTAGTATATTTTTGTATCATTGAACTCTGGGGATTTTATTGAAGGGCAGAAGAAGAATATATTGGTTTTGCACTGGAGTTTCCACTGGTCAAAAAACATCATCCAGCCATTCGAGCTGACAGTCAAAGCTTTTTTGATGTGAAATATAATACATATCACTGCCACCAGGTTCAGCAGCCACAGCAGAGAGTGCTGGTGGTCATCTTCAGTAAAGATGTCCCCATGACAAGGTCTTCATTCAGTCCAGCACTCTTCACTTATAAGAGAGCACATTTCCAGCTGATCTTTAGCATCCACAGTGGAGTGGAATGGATGCATTGTGAGTCTGCTTGCCTTCACACTGCAGGAAAATTTGGCTCACTGTCATGAGGCTCAGGCTTCTATTCATATTTGAATATCTGCTCCAAGGATTACACTGCCTCCCCAGGAGTAACTCACACTTCCAGGTATTCCTGCCCTCCCTGGGGGCAGATGTTCCTCTGGACTCCTGAGCCTTGTTCCACGAGCTGCCTAATCCAGTTTATGCTTCCAGCAGTGCAGATATCCTCAGCAGTGATTTTATAGAAGCTTTTCACCTGATGGTGAAAGACACCTGGTAAGGCACCACTGTCCTGGAGAAAACACAGCCAAACACCTCCCTGCCCAAAACCCCAATCTATTATCTCAAGCATCTGCTTTTTCTCCTGCAACCCAGAGAAAAATAATAATCTCTGAGGCTGATAGGACCATTTTTCTTATTCCTCTTGACATTTTTCTCTCTGGCCAAAATCTTCTCTTGCCAAAAGCAATTTGGACACAGGCACTGTCTGCCCTACCTGCCTGCTCTCACTTCTCCCTAGAAATGCAATGAATTCCCATCTGACCACGTTAATATCTGTAATCAAGTGGGCTGAATAGGAAGAGGAGCTGCAACTCTGCTTTATGACACACAGCTTCCATTCCATGTATCATTACTCAAAACAGAGACACATGTAAAAGGACTAGTTTCTTTTGTATTGTTTTGCAATGTTAGATGAAGAGGAATTGGAAGTTCATTAAGCTGAGAGAGCAAACAATAAAAGCATATAAGAATGTATGGACCCGAGAAAAAGCCTCACAAATAGGCTTGAGTGAGCCTGAAATAGGATTTAGATCTGAAAAACTGTTGCTGCTTAAGATCTACCCTATAGTAGTGGAAAACAAGCCTTTGATTATAAATAAACAGGACTGTGCCACAGACACACCTTATTTCATCACCAGTTTCTCATCAGACTGTGAAATAACCCACAGCACTGAACTTGACTGTTCACGTCAACCAGAAGAGTTCAGCATGTTTAAAAGATAGATAACTGCAAATAGAGAAGATCCTTAGCAGTAACCTGAATTCAGACAGTTTTAGTAACTACTTCACTCAACCTGTTTTTGGATCCAAGAAGAGCTGGCAGAAGAGAAAAATACCTCAGCTCTGGAAGCCAAGGGCAAAGAAACAATGTGGGGAACAAAATGAAAGTTACCTCGTGAATGGCAAGTTTTGGCTTGCTTCTAACTGCAGTAATAAGGGAGCAAAGTGATTCACTCTGGCAAAGTTTTCCAGCTTGAGGAGCTTGAAATAAATAATACGACCGCCCACCACAACCTGCTGCCTGTGAGCGAGCTCAGGGAGGGGGCCAAGGGCAGCCTGAGAGTATTGGGGTGATATGGGAAAAGTAGAAATGGAAAGCTTATCTTCAGCAGGATAGAGATAAATGTTGGCCTGCTGGGGAGGAGGGAAGAGAGGTAGTAGCAATAGCATTGCATTCCTGTAAAAGTAAAATTGAGTTCTGTGAAAGTAAAACCGTTCTGCTCTTTCAGAGAGGTTGGGAGATGAATGTTCGTGTGTGCCACATGGCACTGCACCTTGGAGGAATTGCCAGGTCACCATATAAAGTCTTCGTCTTGTCAGTTGCTGAAGGAACTTATATGGTACACATATATATATTTTAGAGGTGGGTAGGAAGGGTGGCATGACCTACCTGTGGCAGGCTAGTCACAGAGTGAAAAAGAAACCAAAATAAAGCTGATATTGATTTTCTGCCTGAGAGTGGTTAATGTTTATCTCGATGTTCAAACTGGATCAGGCTGCAGCTTATAAAAACTTGGCCAATCACAGCAAGATTTTCCAACAAACCTGTTAACATTTTTCAAGTACAGACACGCTGATACACCTTAAAAGAAAGGTACAGAATTGCAAGTCTCATTACTGTCACTTAAATAAAACCTCCAAGACAATTAATTACGTGTGTATACTTCTAACTTTGTCAAAATGTATGCAATAGGTAATAAATTTTATTTTCTTAACCTATATTTAGGTGGGCACAGCAAAGGTTTTTATTACTATTCCTTCCAAATCACTTATCACCAGAATCGTACTTTGGCCCCAGGCATTTTCCTCATTTCATTCTATTCTGTAATTCAGTGACCACAAAATTACACGAGGTTAACTACAGAAAGATTAATTTTAGGTTGTAACCATTTCATCTTGCTTGGGCGTTTCTCTCTGCAGGCCATCTGTGCTTGATAGCCACAGTCCATTTGCCTTTCTTTAGGGAGCTTATGTTCAGTGGCTTCAGCCCCTTTCAGTGTGTAGACCCCAAACAACTATCAATGGTGTTTTGATGCTTCCATTAAAATTTAGAGCCTATTGACAGTAAGTGGGGAGTTTTTTACCTGCTGCTTCTTAGTGGTAGCACCTCACAGGTCCATGGACCACAAACCTAAAGCTACCAAGAGCCTCTGTGACTTACACAGAGTTACTCCACCTGTTCTGCAAAGGAGCCTGACTTTAACCTTATTAATGAACAACTCTAAAGTTGTGGGCAATTTATGAACTGCATGGGATGTGAAATGCATCAGCCATTTGAAATATGAGTTCAAAAATGGTACACAGGCTCTTGTATAAGAGAGGTAAGACAAAATGCCAAGGTCCATGGTCATATCCAAAATTCATGATTCTAGTTCCTTCCTTCCTGTACATCTACAGGAAGAACTGCCTCTATTTGGGCCTAAGAGTTCATTGAGAACCATTTTACAGCCTGGGTGTGTAAGACTTCACTGCAGCGTGGTAGGACATGCTCATGGAAGAGAGTCCTCCTCCTCCTCCTCCTGCAGCCTGCCTAACCCTCCAGCCCTGAACAAGGGTTTTCCCCAAGGGCTGGTTGAGCCCCAGGAAGAGAGAACTCAGAATGAGCTAATGGATAATTGAATGAGCACAACCTCATTAAAAACAAAAAACAAAAAAAAAAAAAAAAAAAAAAAACCCCCCCCCAAAAAAAAAAAAAAAAACCAAAAAAAAAAGTCTTGAAAAACTCATGCTTTGAAAGGTCCTGATCACTGGCATGGAAGTTTTTCTCCTCTGATCATGTTCATGTTCCTCTCTGATTTGTTTTTATAAGTTTAGGCAGCACTCTGCTGGTACAGCTGCTGCCAGAGTCCTGCCAGAGGAGCCATAATTTCTTAATAGCCTCCACCAATGAGCTGTCCTGTTAACAAAACAGAAGAGAAAACATAGTTGTAGAGCAGGCAGATGTAACCTCAGGCTAAGGAGGCAGCCACTCGTAGCAACTTCTCTAACGTGGCCCCAGAGGAAACCTGGAACTGCGGCACCCAGGAGCAGGTGGGATGTGACCCTCCCTCCTGAAACCACCAGGTTTCTGTCCACCTACTTAGACATGTAAAGCCAAGCTTCAGCTGTGCACCGAGGCAGGCAAACAAACCCAGGAGATTTCACATGTCCCACTCGCTTCTGAAGAGGGCCCTGACAGTAAGACACTGACAAGCCAGGCCATCAGCTATTCAAGATGATCAAGAGCAGTGACATTTCCACATTTTCAGAGCTCTCAACAAACATAGCTAATTAAGCCTTGCATCATCTCCACAGTTAAACACAAGTACGTATTCATCTCCCCTTTTGACAGAGGAGGAAGCTGAAGTCTGGGGGGTATTTAGGGCCATGGAGTGAGTCACTGGCAGAACCAGAGATATTTTAAGAGCTGTAAGCTCCATGATCACTGCCTTTTCATTAAGTTGTTAGACTCAAAAATGCCTCCTTCTCCATGTGAGTTATAAGGAAGATATTCTCCCATTACCAGTAAGAACTGGATGACCTCTTCCTCAGTGTGACACCAATCCTTGAAGTATTGTGACTTATTTGCAGTACACAGAATATTTCTCATTGCATGTACTATCCAGGTAGGAAAAACAAGAAGAGTGCTCTCGTAGGCATGGCTGGCATACAAGACAGGGAGGGTTCATGAAATGCCCCACTTTCCTGCCAGCCCCTTCTCTGGCTGCCTGCTCCCTGCACACAGTAGTGTCTGTGGCTCAAGATGAGCAGCTGCACTGGGTGCATTTCAAAGTCTATAGAAATAATTCCTGCCACGTAAGTGTTACAAGAAGACACAACAGGTGGATGAAAGAGAGAACTGTAGAAGTTATCAGTGAAATCAGCCTCTCTCAGGCCTTTTATTCAACTTTAAAAAAAACCAAGCCCATTTCCAAATGTAACATGGACACACAATTTCATTCAAATTTACTAAATGTATGTCATAATTAGGATTCGGAGTAATCTAATGTACATATAATTATTTACGGACAAAGCAGTAGGTGTGTGCATGGGCGTCTGAAGGCAATGACTTCTCAAAGCAAGTGTTGCCTAAACTAACCTGCCCCAACTTGTAACCACGCTTTTTCCAAAGCAGAGCAGTGGGCCAGCTTGCTGGGTGTAGCACAATGGGAGACTGCAAGTCAGAGATTGGAAAGGTGACATGAGGATCACCTTTCTATCACTCTAATCTTGAAATAATTTTCTGAATCTTCTTTTTCCTTTGGTTCTGGGAATGTCTCAGTGCTATAAACCCAAAAGGTGCTCAGGAGCAGCACCCTCGAAGGCATCTCCCTGAGCAGTTCTGAGTATCTGCTCCATCTCCCTGACTCAGTCAGGAGCAGCAGGTAGCAAAGAATCAACAGTACTCAGGACCAAAATTCCTACAGGACATTCTTCCCAAAGAAAAGCCTTTCCAGGAGCAAATAAATCAACTTTGTGAAAAAATACAACAGCTATATAGTATTAGATTACATAGTTTAATATAAGTTGAGTGATATAGTTTCAGAGAAATTTTGCCCTCTTTTATTTCCTGGGGAAATAAAAAGTACACAGGAAATTCTGAAAAACTGGTCAGCACTCTTGCTAGCAAGCCATAACATAAGTTTACATTTTTACTTTAATGAAGTACTAGAAACTTTTGGAACTACTAAATATTCCAGATAAATGCACATGCTGACAGTAACATTTCTATAATATAGCTGTGATCTTGTGTATCACTAGTTCTAAGCTCGCCAATTCAAAAGTAACTCTGGTGCTATTCTGCTCCCAGCAGCACCATCTCTATATCTGTACTGCAATTAGAATCCTTGTTTACCAGGTTAATACCAGGTACAGAAGTAGAGTGTGGTCCAGGCTACAAGAACACATACTACATGATTCTATAAATACCACCTAGATTCAAATACAATAAACAGTAAAATAATATTTCTCAGTCAAAATACACCTTTGGCTACAAAGTTATATTCATGAATGTGTTGCACACATCCTTTCTGTTTACACTTAAATAGCAGTTTTATGATGGATTCTCATCCTCCAGTCCACACATTTTGCTCCCTCCTCCTTTGTTAACTCACAAGCACTTTGGAAAAACACCACTGCCACAGCCAGACTAAGCCAACCCATGTGTAAGGACATAAAACCTGCCACACTGTGTCAAGAACCATGATCCATCTAGATCACTGTTGTAACCTCAGAACTAGGAGCAGATGTTTTTGGGAAGACTACACAAGACAGAGTATTTCTAGTGTGAATCTCCACATGGCATTTCTTCACAACTTCCAGTACCACACTAAGTGTTTGTGACTGATGTAATATTACATATTTCCATGTTTCCAGATCCCCCAGTGCTAGAGGATAAAAAGAATCTTATAGCACAGACTTAAAACCTCAGGCTAATCAGAGTTAGCCCATCTACTGTAATTCTCATCACCAAACTCTGCACTGTCACACTCATTTTCTTTAGTCCATTAAAACCATTTGATTAAGAGACTGGATAAGTGTCCATAGAACACCGGGAAAACCATAGTAAAGAGGGCATAGTCACAGCCACTGCATTATTTATACATACAAACCTCCCAGCACACAGACATCTCTTTCCAAGTATCAGGCCAGTGACCTTCTGTTCAAGGGCCCCAGAGGTGAAATCCTTGGCTGTTTTTTTATTCAGCCCTTAGTTAAAGTTCGTGTTTCTGTCTCAGGGCACTGAAGTTTAGCTTGTGGGCATAAGGCTGTCTTCAAGAAAATACTGTTGACCCCATGGAGGAAAACAAAGGAATTGAGCCAGTGTATAACCACGTATTTGTTTGCAATGGCACATTTTTAGGAACGTGCTGGCTTACTGCAGCACATCACAAATCCCAGTAATTAAAAGAGCTACAGTGAAGGGGAATTGCAAATCACATTTTCCAAGCCCCTGGTTTCTCCGTTGGAGCAATGCTTTCAGCTCCACCCAGCAGCAAAGTGCAAGCATATGACACAGTGTCAGCCTCGCTGCACCAGATGCTGGGACAAAAGCTTGGTGCTCCCAGAACAGCTCAGCTCCCTCAGGGCAAGGGGGACACTCCACACCTTCCTGTTCCATAAAAACAGATACTGAAATTATCTCCTAAAGAAATGAAAACATGAAATGAAGCAGCTCTTGTCTTCTGAGCTGACGGACTAAAATTTTCTAGCATTGCTCATTACTTTATAAAACCTCTGAGAGACCCTGGCTGAACATCAGTGATTTGTTGTATATAAAAGTTTTGCAAGTTTTAAAATCAGACTGAAACAAATACTTTTCTGAAACTAATGGCAAGTCCTACCTTTCTGTGGGGATTTGTCTCTAAAAGAGGATGTCGTGTGCACACCTTTCTTGGTACAGATGGTCTGGTGGTTTCTTTTCCCAGCTGGATTTTCTTTGTTACTGTTTCTCATGTATCACCATTCTCTCTACTGCCTGTCTCCCATTTCAGCAAATGGGCTTTCTTAAAAAGGTTTCTCCTTTGTAGGTTTTGTTACCAGGAAAAGATTTCCATCATGCTGCTAATATCCCATCTCACTTTGAGATCTTGTAAAAGATAGTTTTCCCCCTCTGTCTCATACAGCACGACCTACTGCCACACTTCTTGCTGTAAATCATAATCTGATTAATTTAAAGAAACACAAAAATATTCCCCTCATCTCTAGATTTTCTGTTCTCCACCTTTTTATGATTAGTTTTCTTACTTTTCCTGTAAAGTTTCATGTTTTCCCTTGTTTTGCTGTGCAGCCCTGCACTCCTAAGGCAGACCAGGACACATCAATTTCCCAGCCACACAGCAAGGAGTTGTGCTGGCACACAAACACATGGCAAGGGCCTTAGGGGTGATGAATAACAACCTTGGACTGTTTTTCCACCAAAACCTCCTTTGAACTGACAGGATTGTGTCTTTATAATATTCTCACGTAGTCAGCAACAGTGGACACTGGGAGGAATCTGGAGTGGACTAACAAACCCACTTGGGTGTCCACGGTGGCAGCCCAAGGCCAGGCCAGGGCCCAGGAGCTGCTCCCAGCCCCACTCTGCCCAGGGCGGACTGGGAACACTGGGAGCAGAGAAAATGAAGGCACCCAGCACAGGAATGTTGGGAATACACAGGTTCCATGTACTCTCAGCTGCATCTGTCCTGCCAAGCACAGAGTATCTGATGATCATCGACCAAAGAATTTCTCAGGAACTTCTTAAAAAAAATTACAGCTTTTTGTTAATACTGTGAAGGTTTAAAAAAACCTGACAGAAGCAGAGTATGGACATTACAGTTGTCTTCTTTCAGAATAAAACCAAGAAATATTAGTAAGTTCCTTTTAGGAACACACTAGCCAAAATGAGAAGAACTACTGCATCAGGCAGGTGTTGTACTGTTTGGAAATTTAACAATGTAGGTGGTGAGGAATACTGTAGAAGGAAAGGAAGTTTATAGCTTTGTAGGAATGTCCTGAGAAAAGCAAAAAAGGCAGCAAAAAGGCCAAAATGAAACAATATCAAACCTCTTTGCTTAAAACATTAAAAGGGCAACAAAAGTCCATATTGACCAGAGGGCTGAGAGGACAAATACTGAGAGATACTGAGGCTGTGAAAAGGAACCACCTCCTGTTGTTTTATCCCTACTGTCTTCCAGATAACAGAATTTTAGATATTATTTCCATAAACATAAAATTGTATCACAAATTTGTGTAGCGTGTTTTACTTTCCAATAAAAGTAATGACTAAGTAAATGTAGACTATATATAGCATACATATAGAACATATGGAAATACATATACATAAATATATAAAAATAGAAATATAAAAAGTAAAACAAAAGTAATAAAATGAAGGACCTGGGTATTGGCTATGCACTTCGTGGGCTGCTCAAGAAATTAAGCTGATCTCCCGCTCATCCACTGGAAATAAACCCAAAATTCCATGTAGCGGTAAAAATATCACCAATCAATACAATCTGAAACAAAATGCTTGATTAGTTCATGTAATTTCAGGCAGGTTTGCAGCCAGACTCTGAGCACAGCAACATTAGTGTATATCTGGAGAACCCCATTAGAACTGACAGATTCCTCAGTTTCACAACTCTAACGCCCTGGTGGTTATTGTTTGTTGGATTTGGGGTGGGTTTTGCCCATAAAGCAGCAGCAGAGATAAATTAATCCCCCAGGCCCTTTTTCTTGGGTAAAGGCTACCCTTCAAAGAACTTGCATTATTCTCAGAATGCTGCACTGTCCTTTTCCCATGCCCAGCTCCTGCAGAAGCCTGACCCAGCCCATCCTTGGCTGCTGGTGAAAGTCTCTCCCCATCCACCCCCTCTATACACCACCAGCAGATGACATAATTACATATATCATGTACAAAGCAAACAATGACACAGACAAACATTTCTGCTTCTAAGATTTCATGCTTTCACTTAGCTCAATTGAGTAATAATTTGTAGCCTTATGGTTTAATCTTTTGTTTCCATTAACTTGAACTCATTTCAACTCCAAACCAAAATGTTTATATTTCCTTCTCTAATATCTCTTTTCTGATGAAGAAGCATTAAGTCATTCCACAGTGTCTTGCCCATTGAGTGTGTATGCTAGATTAGGTATAACTGGTAGCTACAGAGTGATAAATTTGTAAACAGCAAGTCCAGGAACTTCACAAGTAGGAAATTTATTTTGTCTTTCCCAATTAATGAATCTGCTTGAAAAGTCCTAAAATAGATAATTACAAATTATATGGCTTATATGCACTGCTTTAGGTTTTTCCTCAAAGTTACTTCACCAACACTTGCAGATTGGGATGGAAGTGCTCTCTGAAGCAGCATGAATTACCCACTGCAAGAATCACAGGAGTCTGCTCTCAGGGCAATCCCTTGTGATTTGATACTGGAATCAAATCAATCACACATACAGTAAGCACAAATTTTGCCTGTTGGTTTGGGGCTTTGGATTTTTGGGGGTTTTTTTGGTGTGTCTGTGTAACCTCGCAGTTTTGCACTGAGCTGCCCAGCTCTTGGCAAATGTTTGCTCTGAAGTGTAACCTCACAGTTTTGCACTGAGCTGCCCAGCTCTTGGCAAACCTTTGCTCTGAAAAACTTCCTCTGAAGGACAGGCCTTCAAATGTGGCTGGCAGCTCATTATGGTTTACAGAAAAAAAAAAAAGCCTGCACAGATGTATCCAGATCCACTTAAAAAAAAAAATAAAATAATTCAATGCCTAGTAATTATTGTGCTGCATAATCACTTCTATGCTATGTCCTCACTACAAAGAACTTGTGCTTTCCTGCCAAGCTACCACTGCTGTTATAAAACACTAATGCAGAGCCAGTGTGACCCATTCCAGGTGCCCCAGCTACACGAGGCACCTCTTGTGGCTTCCACCCCGAGTCTGAATCTCACTGTGAAGACACACCTGGTCTGAAAGACACAGCTGAAGGAAGGACAGAGGTTGATCTGGTGCTGCTGCCAAGTGAACTCCATGTCACCCTTCCATGGCAGGACTCTCAGTGCTGATCCTCATGTATCTCAGATATAATCCTTTTAATTAATCTCAGAGGACAATTCATTATTTAGTTAAAATAAACATGCAAAACCTGCAGTAATTTGACATGAAGATAATTTTCTATATGGACACAGATATCTTCCTAAATACTTCTTTCTACAGGAAACATCACAGTCACCTATGGAGTGTTTGAAACAAAACTTCTGCATGAAATTTGCTTTCCACTGCTACTCCCTTGCCAATAAATTTTACAGGGACCTCAGCAAGAACCAGCTGCTTCCTTCAACTATGTCACAAATATACTCTCCAGTGGTGAATAAGCACCGTCGTCATCCTGCATTCCAGAAACAGACCCCATGGAATGACCCTGGTGAGCACAGCAACAGCAGGAAAACTGCTTTCAATGCCTCACCAGGCTGAGCTCTGCTGCTGCCTGCTGCTTTGACAGGCCAGCTGCTGCTTGGAGCGCAGCACAAGAACCCCCTCTGAGTTTAAAAATTCAAGAAAAAAACTTCTAAATGCCTGTGTGGACTTCAGTGAGATGCTAAAGAAAACTGCTGGTTAGTTTGTTACATGATCCTCATCCCTTGATGAAACAAGAGTTGCTTTGCTTTGCCATTAAAATAAAATTTTAAAAAAAGGTGGATGTAGGTCTGTCAAGAGAGCTTTCCTGCCCCTAGCAGCTGTGATCCCAGGAGCTGTGTCCAAGGAACCTGTGGAGCCAGGAAGCTGCACCACCTGTCCATGTGAGACAGGTGCTGCTGCTGCCTCCTCCGTGCCCTGCCCGCTGCTCCAGCCTTCACTTTACAGAGAATTCAAGCACAGCCAGGGGAAGTGGAGCATGACAGCTCACTGAGACAGATAAGCAGATCAATTATTTAGTGATTCTCTCCTGAAAGGCTTCACTCAGCCCAAAATACCACGCTGCATTGGCAGGAAGTCCGCCTCAATCTCTGTAAGGTTTGACTGTGTGAGCACTACGTGCCCACATCTTTAGTAACCAACAAGTCAGAGAGAAGAAAATGTCAACAATGTGGCAAAATATGGAAATAGTGATTTTTAAATACATATGTTATTAAATAAAAACTAGGGACACTGCCGAGAACACTAGATAACTATTAGAAAACTTAATAAATATTTTTAATTATTAACAATATCTGGTACTACTATTAATGGGACTACTAATTATAATTGTTATTAATGCTAATATCTTGTAACTACAGTACCAAAGGACAATTTTTAATCTTGAGATACTTACAGTATATGTCTAAATTCTTTAGGTTTTGCATTTTATTTTACTTAGCAATTAAAACTGACTCACTTTTGAATTTGGTCCACTCTTATCAAGCCAGTTTCATTCTCTGAATTCAGCAGCAGAAACAGCAGTAGTGTCCGAGATGAAAGTTTAAATTTAAATTTTTTTTGCTAAAGCTTCACCAAAAAATGTCAAAATAACTTTCTTACTGCACACTCAGCGGAATTCTTCCCCAACATAAATCCACCAGCATATCAGCTAAATATATGGAAGGAAATACAGACTGTCAATGCTAGCTTACAAGAAGCAAACTAAGAAAAGAGCATCGCACACAACAGTGTTGAATAAGACTTTCTTCCTCTCAAGACTGTAATTCCTCATCTTGTATGTTCTTGATATTCCCTCTTTCTAACTTGCTATTTCCTGAAATTTGAAAATGAGAGAGAGAGAGACAATCATATTTTTGCTACAGACTTAAGAAGGCATAAGGATTGAATTTAGTAAGGTAGCTTTCTTTAATATGTTTTTCACAACAATTCCTGTGTTTCTTCCTGCTCTGCCATTCTAGAATCACTTGCTTGAGCTGCTAGGGTTTTCTTTCATGCTGCAAGACACACTTTTACTTGCAATATGCCTCCCATATTAACAGATTCTACTTAATGAAGTGTAAAAACCCATTTGAAAGGATACAGATGCCACATTTAACACAGCAACCTTGTGTGCACAATGATTATTATTTCAAATTGTTTCTTTTTGTCTTGGTTTTGCTCAGGTTGAGATGAGGGGGTCCTTGTCCCAAAGCAGACCCAGTGCAGAGGTGTGGCCGTGGGAGACAGGGATGGGCAGTCAAAGCTGGGCTGGAATTTTTAATGGAACTCTTAAAGCAGACAGGGTTGACACTCTGTAAATAAGTGCTGGGAGACAACATTTTAGAAAAACAAAATTATCTTCATAAAATTAACGAAACCATGAAGGCAGAAAGTTTTATAGACAAGGTGAGAGCTGGGGGTGAAGTTCAAGGGGGTGAAGAGGAATTAGGAAGGGCTCCCACCAGTAGGCACAACAGCTTAAAACCACTACAAGAACTTTTCTTGCTGCAGTGAACAAAGTTTTTTCCTTCTAATCCTTCAGGCTCCCAGTCAGATGTGGTGACAGCTGCTCATGCTATGATGCAAGGTCAAAAGAATTTTAAATATGTCTTTTTTTTTAACTCTGAAAAAAGCCCCTGCTCTTGAAGGAGCTTTCCTTTCTGGACACCTGAAACAGTTGCTGCACAATTTGCACAGCTGTGAAGGTCTCAATTTTAGACACATTTAAGATAACTATCCACTCTGAGGGGGCAGAAATAGAGGAAGCAAAGAATTTTGAAGAAAACAAATTATGATAAACTTCAGCTTCTACTTTGCACATCTTCTTACACCAGTACTTTGGCTTAAATACCACTAAAGTTGATAGGCATAAATGCTACCTTCATGTCAGAGCATGAGAAATATAAGAAGTAATTAGGCTCATTCCCTAGCAAACACCACATGCAGTAAGAAAACTCTCATTAACAAGACACTTCTGTTTGTCACATATTGCCTCAAACTGGCAGCCACATGGAAGAGAAATACAGCCTATCAGGGAAGAAAGGCATCCTTGACAGATCTTGCTCCAGAATCCAATCTCAGAGCTTTCAGGCTGACACTCAATCTTTCAGACTTAAAAAAAAAAAAAAAAAAAAAAAAAGGAAAAGTATCAGAGGATCAGAGGACTGAATACAACCACATCTTGCCAGAATCAGAAATGCAAAAGCTGCCAGCCTGCCCCCAGAAGGTCTACAAGAAATACTCGTAATTCCTCAGCCATCAGACTTTACAGCCAGCATGTGATGCACATCCTGCAGTGTGCCAGAGGTCCTTGGAGAGCATACAGGGGTGAAACCTGTCAACCTCTACATGCCAAAACAAACTCATGAGAATTATAAATAAAAAGCAGAGTAATCATTTACCCCTCCCCAAGACATATCACAACTCCTTCTCACATCTGACTCTGAAGGGACATTACAAAACATTTAGGTTTAAATATGACTGTAATATGATGCAGTATTGAATAGTAGAGAATAAATAGGGACATAAAGTTTATGTTCATTGCAATTCTCTCAGCATCTCATCTCTGTTGCCTTGCTCCTGTGCTGCAAATGCTTTTTCTTCATTTCAATCTGTCAGATCTCCTGGTACTGAAACTCACTGGTAAAATCAATTCTCCAACAAACAGACTAATTCATTAACATAATTACAGATTACTTTTTCTTTTGTTTGGTTACTTCAAAATGACTTGCAGAACTTCACTGGCTTTACAGTATAGTTCCATTCTGAGGGAACAGTCAATGCAGGGATGGGGGAGGAGTGAGAAGCTCTAGAAGGCTGAAGGACTCCTAGATCTGTTTTATTGCTTCAACAGATATATCAGCAGCCTAGGAGTAATGGTTATCCAGTGTTATCTGCATCAGACTTGCTGGAATGCATGTAAACTGGAAAGCTTGACCACATTTTATATCAGCTCATCTAATCACACATATTTCTTGCAGTTACAAATCTTCCTTATTTTACAAGCCTAACTATCAGCGTTACAACACAAGTGGAATAAAATACTGAAAAATAAAAAGTGCATTGCACAGGCCCCACAAAATAAATAGTGGGCACCATTGGTGGGGTGTCAGGGAGAAGGGAGCAGAGTCCCATCTGGGCAGCTGCCTGCTGGCTCTGTATTCCTACCTTGTTCAGGGAAAGAAGCTGGTGGATAGCCTCAAATATATGACTCTACACACACTCAATTACCCAGTGAAAGTCATATAAAAGCCTCCTGCTGCTAGACCATGCATACTATAGTACATGGGACATACAAAAGACAGCCATGGAATTTACCCAACCTATTGAGGTGACTCAGTCCCTGCTCAGAAGCCCTGACAGCCTCAGAGATGAGCACCATGAATGGAAGCTTCCATACCTCAACTTCTGCCCATACTTCTGCTGCTGTGCCCCTCGTGAAGGCCAGATCAAATCTGAATTTACCCGAATGCTGCTCATCTTCTCTTTTGTATCTGTACATTTTTTCAAAATTCTTGACAAAATTATTTTCAAAATTTTTGACAACCACCCATGCTTTGATCTGTGATAAACTGAAAAAAATGTATTTTATATAACAAGTAATGGAACAAGGCATCAGTGAGGGGTTTCTTTGACAACCATCACCTCTCCTAGATGAGAAGCTGAAGATACTCTCCTGAGCATTGCCAGCAAAGGCCACATTGTGAGGAGGGTGACAGCTGGAATTTCTGTGGCAGTTCTATTTTGAATACTTGTCTGATGGGAACACCTCCGCTGCTGCCAGCACAGGTTGCTGCTGCTTAGTTTAGGCAAAAAAAACCCAACAAAAATGCAATAAAATGCAAAATAATTTCTCAGAAAAGCCAAACATTAAAAAACACTTTCGATTATTTTCTGTTTTCAAGCACTGAAGACAGGTGTCATTTTATTTGACTTCCTTCATTTATATTTGTTGTTATGAAATATTTCTGTTTGGGTACATGCATTAGAGTCAAGTCCCTACTGTGAAATGGGCCCCAAAAATACATGCAATACACAATCCCTGTTGCACAAAATTCACTCTTTAAAAGAGATTTGAGGAGAGCGACTGAGTATATAAATGAAATAATCATTACTCTCCTTACCCATCTAAACCATAAAAAGTAGCTTCTTTCATTTGCCCTACATTATGGTTATTAATTATTTTCATGCAAAGATGCGTATTTTGGGGAGGGGGTTTTCATCTTGCTGATGAGCTGGGGAAGGGATCTCTGCACATACAGGCAAATATGAAATAAATGTGTGTGCATATATACGCATACACGTGTCTCTATATTAAAAAAAAAGGCAAATTGGTGGAAAATGAAAGTATTATTGGTAAAATGAAGGTTATGGGTTAGGACAGGAGAAGATAACAGAGAGAAGCAGAACTCTGATAGCATTTGAGGTGAAGACAAGAAGCTTGAGCTTTGTATGCTGAAATGAGAAAGAATCATGAAGAAGGAATGTGCCCAAAAAGACAGGCAAGGAGACAAGCTTGGAAACCACACACCATGAGAGCTGTGCAAGGCCTCCATCAGGCAGTGAAGGTTGCAGGTGAAGTTCAAAGCAGAGTTCTAGCTGGGCTCATAATCCTCAGTCTGAAAACATTCTTCCACTTTGCACGTTCTCATTCCTTGCTGCTGCCCCCTGCTTCGCCCTGGCTCCAGCACTTCTTGGAGCCCATGGTCAGAATATTCAACTCCCTAAAGAGGCAGAAAGCTAATCCAGCAAGAAGCAGGAGAGAGCTTTCTGTCAGGCTGAACGCAGGGGCTGGCAGGGGGCAGAATGGGTCAAGGAAGGGGAAGGAATCAGGGTGGGAGCAGGCAGGAGAAAATCTTCCCCATTTTGTTGTTGGAGAGATGTAAGACTAACTTAGCAGGCAGACATAAACTCCATCCTGGGGGGAGGAAGGTTACAGGACTTTAGACAAGATGCTCAGATAAAGATTTTGGTAGTTTGGGCACAAAGGAAATAAGGAAATTTGTACATATCCACAAAATTAATTGATGATTGACTGATGTATACCTTCAAGAGCAGCAAGAAGACAAAGGTCACACCTAGTTTTAGACTGCTGAAACAAAGCTGACAGCAGAGATGCCAACAGCAGCAGCTCAGTTTTGACTCTCAAATTTCAGTAATATTAAGAGATGATGAAAAGAAGCCAGAGAGAGAACTCGGGGTAGCTGATAAAAAGATGACTAGTGAAAGTCGTGATTAGCATAGGGAAAGGAAAGATGGTAATGAGACAATCAGGAACTGGTTTTTCTGACTGCTTTTACATTGTCTGTTGTTTCAACACCTCAGCTGAAAATGAGAGGAGGGCTGAAACCACTATGGACAGGATTCCTACTTCCATGGGTTGCAGCACCACACAGAAGTGGGTGGGTTTTAAAGATATGGACCATGTATATATCAACTGAAGGCATTCCTATAGCCATAGCTAACTTGGAGCAAAGGAGGTGTGCACCTGGATATTTGTTTACTACTGGTTCTGAGGTGTGAGTGCACCAGTCTGTTATTACCAGAGTTATTAAGTACATTACCATTGATCAATCAGGGCAGGCTGGGATGAACGCAAGCCCACAGCCAGCTGCCACCTGCAACAACACCATGCTGCTATTTCCTCTCATCCTGCCAGGCAGTACCAAGTGCCCAGTGCTGTGCGGCCCTTGGATGTAAAGAGAAGACTTCAGCTATCAAGTGTAACTTCAAGAGTCTCCCCTGGAGAAGTCCAGTTCCAAAAACAACCTTCCCTTGACTTACACCCTGCACACAGCAACTGGTGAGCCACAGGTCTCGGGTACCCACACACAGAGTGTGGTAGACCTGGAAAAAATTACAGTCTAGAGACAGAATGATACAAATTACATGAAAATAAATGATCTGGCTGACAACACATTTACCTTCAAACTAATCACATATCTACATCTGAATATTTTGAATAAATGTTTTCAGCATATCAGGATCATCAGATGAGCTGAATGGCAGCTTCAGTGTCTCTGCTGAGGAATTCCAGAGTATCTCATGGAGCATGACTGCAGGGACAACAGATGAATTACAGCACCCTCTGCTTTCCATCTGTATTTGATATAAGATCTTTTTATGACTTCTAAACACTGAGACTTCAGTGTTGCATAAGTAGAATGACACCAGCAGAGAGAATTCAAAAACCAAATATTTTTGAGTAATCACTGAACCTGTACTGCCTAACTGCAGACAGGTTTTATGGTTTATTTGTTTGTGTGACTCTATCCAAAAGGTCTCATCTCCCACAACAGGGTTGCCCTACTACACCTTATCTGCTGTAAGTTTTTCTTGTTTGCTTACTGTAGTGCTTTCAGGGGCTGTTTTAGTGTTCTTTTGTTTTTCAAACACGGAGAACATCTTGATTTGCCTTTGAATACAGTTCACTTTCCTTTGCACAAAACCAGACAACATTCTCCTTTCGCAAAATTGCCTCTGAAGGGTCAGTCCCAGATGCTCCTGGTGCCAACCTTGTGCTGGTGAGGAGTCTGTGCTTCCCTGTCAGTGAGTAGGATGCACTCCAGACACAAATACTTCTGACAGCAAGATATGGATCTGAAAGCCAATGTTCTCCACCAGATTGCATCGCTTCAGCCTAGAGTAAAACCCGATAGCTCAGTGACAATCCCACTGAGATTGTAGGGGTCTGCTTAAGCAGGTTTGTGAGGTTTTTTAGAAATGTCCAACTCATGTTTTTTGGGGTTTTTTTGGTGGTTTTTTTTTAAACAATTTGGACTAAGCATGAACCACAGCCTGTGGCTGTGCAGCAAAACAAGAAAATAAGGCAAAGAGTAGCAGGTGGGTGGTGAGGAGGAATTAAAGCAATGGTTCAATGGACTGAGCAATCTCATTTCTTGGCCTTAAATCTGTTTTTGTTATGTCAACTTGTCTGATATAATTGTATGAAGAATAACAAAGTCTGTGAGAAAGTAAGAGCTCTGCAGGGTACACAGAAGTCTCACAAGGTGATTGATCATGGCATCTGTTAAATCTCTGGGCAGCAAGTCCATGTGCTTTCCATGAGCCTCAGAGGAAAAGAGTATGGAGTGGAGTCTGTACTATACATGGCATCTGCAACAGTCTCACTGATTGCTACTTCAAAACCAGGAAAAACAGCAATCCAAAAACTATGAAGATGAATAGAAACTTTTTACCATATTGATTCAAAACGCTGTTGCTAGAGAATCAATTTAAAAAAAAAAGGGGTAATTTTCTCACTTATACTCAAAAATTTGGAATAATTCTAATCCTTTCAGTAATACATTCAGCTGACTTTAAAACTGTGCATCATGTCTATTTTTGACAGCCAAAAAGACAAGCCAGATCTTTTCAAAAGTTATTTTCAGGAATTTATAGTTAATTGGCCCAGTACTCACAAACTAAATAAAGTGCAAGAGCAAATAACACAAATGGGAGCCTTAAACATAGAGATTTGAAGTTCAATCTGTGTGAATGTCTCACCCTAGGGGTTTGCATTCCTGCAGGGAGGACACTGGAGGAGCAGCAGTACTGGGAGCAGGCTCCTGCAACTCACACCAGCACAGCACAGCAGGGACCAACCTCAATTTTCATCCTGGCTTTCTGCTGTCACACCAAACGCGTTTTACTTTGGAGATTAATCAGCTCACCCTACATATTCCCTGCTAATTTTGGCATCTACTGACCAGGTAGAAAGTGTTCCCCACCAGGAAAAGGAGAAATGAACATTTGCTTTCCAGGACAGTGGTTGGTCTTTACTTCTCCTTGCCTGATTTCCAGACTGAGCAATGTAACACTGCCAGTGGGAGTGAGTGCTGAGGAGTGCCAGCAGGTTGTGACAACAGTTCAGGGCACACACTCTGCTGAAACCTTCCTTACACAAGGTAATTTTTCCAGGTATCTGTCACCACTGGTATGTTATTACCTGCTGCCACCAAGGACAAAAGCTCATTGCACTCTTTGAGGACAGCTTTTAACTCATGACAAGTATAGGTTTGGTTTGGCTTCTTGTGGTTTATTTCTTTCTGACATGGGTGTACTCACACTGCTTATGCATTTATACAGCTCCCCTTACTGCTAAAATCAATGCCTTTCCATTTCAATAGTATGACACCATCACTCCATAAAAGAGGTATTTTAAATCCCTAAAGGCTTCACCGAGAAAAGCCCTCTGTATCCATTATCCTGTGTGTCCATGCCCATGGGAAGGACAGTGCTTTTCTCAAGGTGCCATTTTCAAATGCCTGTACAATGCTCATTTCTGAGAGGTGGCAGAGGGAATAAAATGTAACTGTACTGTCACATAAAAAGGACAAATGCAAGTAGAACTGAGATTGACAACCGCATGGGGATCTTGTCACAGGATTCCTGAGGCACCAGATGCTTATTATCTCACTACAGAGACATTCACTGCAGAGTCCCAAGCCTTCCTTACACCGCACTAGGTGTCTTTGCACCGGGCGTGGTATGAGCCAATCATTTATAAAAACTTTAGAATATTGGCATTTCTTCTCAATAACCCTGAGGTGAGCAGGGTTTCTCAGTGAGGCTGTGAAGCAGAGGATGACAAAGGCCAAAAGTGCTGAGACTATGCTGATTTTTAGATTCCCAACCAGAAATTCAAGCAGCTCACTGCCAGTGAATTTTGCACTTTGTAGAGGATTTGCCCATCCAAAACAGACATCCCAGGGAATGCAGGGCTTTGTGTGGGTACCCAGCATCTCTTTTACAAGGGTTCAAATCTGAACATTCAGAAACAGTCTTATTTTGAGACAATTGTCTGGGATTTTACAATTGTAGTTTCATAACAACAATTAGACACCATATTCTAAATATTAAAAACAGATCTTCCAACTCAGCTCTTCCCACAGTGAAAACAGATTAATGATACAGATTTGACAGATTCCTCCTTCACCCTGGGCAGTGTGCTGTAGCCATGCTACCAGCCCTCACTTCCCATGAATTTATGTCCATCTCTACACTCTCCCACCCTGTTTTCCCCATGGAGATCACAATAGGAGTCCCAGGAGGCAGGACAGAAAGCTGAAGGATGTCGATGCACACATTGCTTTGTAACAATAATGTAAACAGCTCTTTGTAGCTTATTTTGGAAAACAAGATGAAAGTCTGACCTCAGCAAGTTAAATTTACTTTTGCATCTTCTAAAGTACAAAAGCAGATCTCCCAGGATTTCTTTGGCATGAATGAGTTGGTTTTTTTTTTTTTTTAATGAGTTTTGCTCCCCTGAGATGAATATCTCATTTTAAAAATAAATATAAGTAAAGCCAGCAAAACAAATAATTATTTTAACATGACAGGAAAAGAAAACATGGTATGAATAACACACAAAGTTGCCCTGGAAAAAAAGTTACCAACTTAAGGCAGATTAAATAATTTTCTGAAGGTGAGAGAACATTTAAGAGTGGTTGCACAAGTCAGCACTAAGATCCCTCTGCAACCCACTACCTTCACTCCTTACGTATTAGCCCAGATAGGAGTGTAAGAACATGTTAACTTCTGCCAATATTGTCCCTGTCTCCAGGCCTTTTCAGGGATTTCTTGGCTAAATGTGGCTTCTTTGGTATTAGTAGCCCTTCACAGAGTTCCATAAACTTGTCTAGTCTCCTCCTAAGCCACAAGAACTTTCAGCAGTCACAACATCCTTTAGGAAAAGTGTCTAACCACTCAATCACCCATCCTATGAAAATCCACTTTACTATTTATCGCTTTTAGCCTGGCTCCTGCTAGCTTCATTTGGCGTCCCATAGCTTTTGTTGAAAAGAACTTAATCCCTGCTCATCATTTCCACACCACTCACAGTTCTGACCTTTGTGAAGTTCTCCTCTGCTCCCACCTTTTCCCTAATTCCTGTCCACAGATCTGTCCTTCCCAGCCCAGAGCCATGGCAGGTACAAATGGGGTCCCTCCAGCACATCAAGGCTTGGCCAGGCAGGTTCTATACCTGGCATGGCAGGTGCTTCTTTTTCATTATCAACCAGCCCTTTAAAGGATCAGAGTTTATGAGCAGTGCCTTGTCCTAATTGCATTATTCCATTAGCTCAAAGAACAGAGCTTTATCTCACAGTAATCGAGGCAGCAGCAGCAGCCTGAGCTTCGTGGAGGATTACTGCCTTGAGCCCTGGGGCCTCTGTCAGCTCAGCCCTCAGTCCGTCCTCTTGTACATGTCCAACCCACACAACCAAAGCCAATCACAATAAGCCCCCTATTCTTACAGCATCTTGATAATTGATTTCCCACAGCTGCTCCTGGATCTGGTTCCAACCCTAAACATTCCCAAATGCTCAGAGAAATTGCAAGGTCTTTTCCAAGTTTTGGGCCCAGGCTCATTTTTGCCCTCACAGCATTCCTCATGGCCAAGCTTCCAACACAGCTTTCATCTACATAAATGTAGGTGTCTATGAGTAACCTCCTCATTCAGCACTCCTCTCACCGTGCTAGAGATCCACTCAATAGCATCTCTGGAGGATTTACTCCCTGAAAGAAGCCAGAACAGCTCAGAGGAAACCACAAAGTACCTACTTTTTCCTATTGACTATACAAGAATAGAAGATGAGTAATTCAGGTGCAAACCTTTACACTGCAGACTTCTGAAGTTAGACATCTCTTGACATCAAAAAAGGATTATACATGCTGCTAAAATAATGGAATTTTTTTTCTAGATAAAAGGTTATATTAATTCAACAAACACAAATTTTAACAATTCCTACACATTGAGTTTCAAAGTTTTTTATTAAATGCAAAACTGTTTATGATAATAAACTGTCTACTCAATAAAACAAAACCTAAATAATTAAAGGAGCGGCTTTTGCTTTCAATAGAGATTTAGAAAATTGAATTCTCTAAATAGCTGCAACTATACTGTAGCCCATTTAGAAAGACACAAACAAGGATAATTATATTTAAGACAATGAATCTAATTTCTTTTTGATCTTGAATGTAATATCTGCAAAGGACAAAGAATAAAGCTTCTCAGTGCTCTGTGGATGTTCTCCCGCAGCATCTCAGTCAAAATATATTAGAAATGGTAGAGATCTTGTTCATTGAACTCTGTCAAATGCCTCTCTTGAGTTGCATTCTTACTGCTTGTTACATTCTAGGTCTAGGTATCCAAAATGTTGGAATGCTGTTGCACAGATAGAAATCACAGTAAGGAAGGTTTTCCTCATGTTCAGCTTGAAATTTTCTTTTGGTTCACCCAACCATCCCTTATTGAAGCTTCTATATGTCCCCAGATTGTTTACATGTTGTTTATGCTCCCCCTCCTCCTCCTTGTTCATATTTATCCTTCAAATATTTTTAAATCAAAGTATATCCCTCAAAATCCTGAGGTGCTCAAGCAGACTCTCTACAGTCCTACAGCTCTTCTGCCGAGTAGGTCAGAGCTCAGGGACCAGCCTCTCGTGTTCTTGTAGCTGACAGTCACAGCAGCAGAGCCACGAGGAGCTCCTCTGGCAAGGCTGCACCAAAGGAGAAATCCAACACACACTAAGCCAGGGAGAGAGCTTTGGCTCACATTAATGATATGTTACCAGTGCTTCCAAAACCAGGATGGGCTCAGGTATCACCATGGACTCTTCATCCACAGTGAGAATTAACATAATCATTGCCTGCGGTTTTTGCATGCTGGCAGCAGATCCAAGAGGCCAAGCCTGAGTCATTGCCACCTTCTCCAGCTGGGCAGCCACCAAGGCTTCCTTCTGCTCCTGGAAACATCCAGAGGAGTAAAGACACTCAGGGATTGCCACCATGCTGCAAGCCACCAGCAGGAATGTGGCAGAGCAAGGTCATTCATTACTGCAGCACCTGATAGATGTTTCTTATCAAATCTCCATGATTTGCCTAACAAGTTTCTTATTAAGGCCTGGAGGCCAAATTCTCTCCTCTACCTAAACATTTCCTTTTGGGAAAGAGAATGCATATGAACCTGGCCTGGTAAATCTAATGGTATTCATTCTGCCATTCAGCTTCATCCTCTCTACTTTCCCTTTAGCTCCTTTCACCTAGGATTTCATATTCTCATGCAATTTTATGCATGCTCATTTCATTACACTGTATTTCATCTTCTGAGTATAATCACTGGCCTCAGCCCCATAAACTAGATGCAATTTCCACAAAAGATGCAATTTCCACAAAATTAAAGTAATTCCTCACCTGCAAGGTACCCTACAGCACCGTGGAGAGTATCATTAATGGGAACAGCCTGAAATGTAAACTGTGCAGTCCCATCCCACAATGTGTTCTCAGATAGTTTCACACAAGTTCAGCAATCCAGTCTCCCACTGTGGAACCTACTGTTATTAATGCCACCATTTTTGTTGAAAAGGGATGCAGGTGCCTTTGAACAGCTGCTAAAGAAAGGAGCCAGAAAATAAGGTTGTACTGCTAAAGACTTTTTAATTTAGTTCTAAAAGTCTGCAGTAATGCTAGCTGGACTCTGGTGAAGATGCACATACTGATGTCTCTTGGTAGTGCTAAAAGCATGTGTGCACAGAAGGCCAGTGCAAGCAAGCAAGATGCCCAAAAGAGAAGGCTAACCCTGTGGAATCCACAGACATGGGTGCAGTTGTAGATGACAAAGAATATTTGTGTGGAAAGCTAAGAAATTCTCCTCATGAGGGTTCAGAAGAAATGAGCATGAGATTTCTTAATAACCTGATGGGAAAAAAGAGGGAAGGTGTGGCTAGAGACGGGTAGACTCATGGTCAGCTCCTCCACAGAGACCTACAAGCAGTCCTGGGATATTTGCTTTGTTACAGCTTCCATCTAATATCAAACAAAGCATCCAACTAGAACAGGCTGTTCTCTTGCCAGTTCCCTGTGGCACCCCAGTCTAAGACTTTGCTAGTTTCATGTGAGTGTGTGTTTTTGTTTTAATAATCATATAAGAGGATTTCAGATATTTTTCCCCTGGTGCTTTCACTCCATTTAGCATTGTGAAAATCTCTTTTGCTTTGTAGTTTAGCTCTGCCTAGGGTTTGTGTTTTGCACGCTCTGATTGAATGAGGGCACTAATCCAACAATGGGGTTGCCCATGAAAATATGTTCAACCTTTGCTTCAAGTTAAAAAAGAAAAAAAATCCCTGCTTCTCACAGAGATGGAGATTGACTTTATTAGGTCAAGGTTTATTCAAAATTAACATCTTGAACCATATTACCAAGCTAAACTCCATAGTGACAAAAACTGTGTTACTGAAATTTCACACACAGACGCACCTTACTTTTGATTTCCAGACGTTCCGGATAGGTGATGTCTCACCTCTGTGCATGCCCAGAACTGCCTCAGTCTCAGCAGGGCCCAACAGCTCAGCACTGCAGCCTGAGCAGGCTCCAGAACCCAATGTCCCCTAAGGGGCTCTGTCTGAAGGGTGTTTTCAGAACACACAACAAGATTAGGCGCCCCATGAAGTGCACTGATGGCAGATACTTCCTTTTAAAATAGAGCCAAAGGAAGCCAGCAACCTTCTCACCTATCCCTTCTATTTAATAGCCTGGGGCTGAGAGCACACACCCAGGAAGAAGACCCAGGCTCAGTTCCCTACACTAAGCCCAAGGTAATCCAAAGCAGTCTCTTAGGGGCACCTTGCTAAGGTTCACCTGGGAGCGAAGCCTCTCCAACCCTGCTACTGAAGCTGCCAAACACAAGGGAATTCAGGACCCCACCAGGCCAGACTGAAAGCACACTCTCATGTCCTGGCTACCTGGGGCAAATTTTGGCTTCTGCTCCCAGATGAGTCGTCACATTTCTCCAGATTCATAGCACCCCCTACTATGGTGATGAATCTATGAAGACAAGTATTCCATAATATAAAAGGTTAAAATAGCTAAATCTTCTTGCTATCAGGTTGCCCTATATATTCCAACCAGATTACTACATCCAAGCATCTAAAAATCCCTTCTTAATATTTTTTTCTGCCACAAAAATAAAACCAGGAAAAAAAACCCCACAAATGCAAAAAGACTTTGAGGAAAGGAAAAAAAAAAAAAGCAAACAGCTTTCAGACAGAAAACCTCAAAACAAGTAAGAAGGCATTAAGTGGAGCAGGACCAGCCTTCAAATAACAGGATTTAATATACTCATTTTCTACTGTCACACCTCCCCCTTCCCCAATTAGCTGCAGCCTGTTTCAAATGGTAAGACAAGTATAGATTTCTGGCTCCATTCCCAATCCATTTCTCTGCTTCAGGGCTTCTCCCATTCTCTCCTGCTCACTTGGAACTCACATAACAGCATTGCTAAGCCATTTCAAAAGGTTGGGAAAGAAAGTTTGGTATCTGCACCCGTAACTGTCATTGCTTTCACTATTTCCAGCTTTTTCCTTAAGCCAAGTTTAGATCCCCTGTTTAACTGACATGCAATATCCTCAGATCAGGAGCCCTTTGTTTTCAAAAAGGTTCAGAAACTCACACCATGAGATAACCCACACAAAACTCAAAGAAAGAAGGATTGGGATTGAGGAAGCAGCTAACAGGAACACAAGGAATGAGGATATTAAGAGAGGAGTAAATTATGGGGAATCAGACATGAAGCTTCTAACTGGTTACTACTTGTGCTTAAAAACTACCCAGCTGGTGAATTGTAGGTTAGGGATTTTTCCTGCCTGAGACAAAATTATACACCACACATCAAAACACACATCTTCCTGCACTGTTATCTCTGCATCTGCCTATTCCTCCATTCCATACACCCTTAAATCCCAAAACTGTACCTTTCCCCACCTTTCTAGGGCCCTTCTACTCTAATGGATTTGTCTGTGAACAGCTTCACACCTATCTTGTTTCTTAGTCCTTCTCTCTCTCTCTGGTCTTGGCAAGAGGATGATCAACACCTTTTAAAAGCTGCAGTACTCCCCCAGCCTCCTCTTCCTACAACAAATGGTTACCTCTAGCCAGGATTCCAGCGGAAAAGCAAAGCACACTTTTCTGCAAGATGTGTTGTCCTTGCATGGAGAAGGCACTTGATTGAGATGCAATCCCAATTTTTCCTGTCCTACCCAAATTTGCTAAAAGGTTGCAGCTGTCTCAGCAGAATGCACCACAGCCGGTCTTAATACTCATAGGAACATTGAAATCACAGAATATCCTGAGCTGGAAGGGCCCCACAAGGATCATCAAAGTCCAATTCCTAGCCCTGGATAACACCAACCCCATCACCCAAAATCTTAAGAGCATGGCAGCAGCAGCAGTTTGTCTTCCCTGCTTCCAAGCGTGTGTGCACAATTTTCACTCTGTTCATGTCCTGAACCCTCCAAGATCTTCTTGCTGGGTCCCAGACAGCTCATCTTGCTGCAGCAGCTGCTAAATTCTGGGTCCATAATGGAGAGGGTTCCGTCTCCTGGAACACAGGAAGAGCCGGCTGCTGCTGCTGGGACCCGCAGGAGCGAGCGAGGCTCCCCCTGCCCAGCTCGGCTGCCGCAGCCACCTCTGCTGGCAGGAGGCCGCAGCGGGGCCTCTGCTCCACGAACAGGCTCGGGCACCTCGATCTGACCACGGAGAAGAAATACAATGTCATTTCTGTATATTTGTATTCCCAGTATTCGACCTTTTCAGCAGAATGTACTGGTCCCCCACCCTGGTCACTAGTGGTTACAGAGATCCTGCTGTAATACTTTGAGGAAAGCACCGACATTTCCACAGCCACAATGAATTCTGCTGCTCGGAGCCAGCAGGGAATCACATTGCAGTAGTGGCTCCAGGGAAGATGAGAACTGCTAAAAGCAGGTTTGATAGCTTTCCGTCACCTTCCCCAAATTTTCGCAATCACCCAATATCCCTGTTGAGTAAAGAACAATCTCATTGTGCAAAACCAGAACGGTGGAAGGATATTTCCCCTCCATGCAGCAACCTAACCTAAAAATACTGATTTTAGAGCAGTTGTCACCAAATGTAACTGCTCTAAAATTTCTGAAAGTCTTTGTAGCCTCCAGCAGAGTCTGAAAACAGAGATGTTCTGTTACAGTTGCTTCCTCCATTACCGCAGGTGATAGCTTGAAAAGGAGTTTGCATTTATGTTGTCCATACTTTAACTAGCACATAGCTAAATGGAAGTTTTCATAAGCATTTTATACACTCAAAAATGAACAATATATCCCACAAAGGATTTCTAAGGACAACAAAAAGTTTATTCAAAATGCTACTCTCTAGTACATGAAGCACTAAATGCTGGTTTTCAGTGTTCTGTAGGAGTGGCATCAAAACTTTATATGGACAGGGTTTAATGAGATTTTTAGTTTCATAATTAAAAAAACAGACACAACCATAGCAAACTCCTGAACCTAAACGTGGTTTAATTATCCAAGAGCTCATGTAAGTATGACAGTAATAAAACCACATTCTAAGGAAGGCTAGGCCAAATAATTTGCTACAGAAGCAGAGTAGTAGAGGAGTAGAAACTTGTGACATATCTTTATAGGCACAGATTAAAAAAAAAAAAGTTAAGGTGTTATGTACAATTGTCATGTACAAAATGTACTACATAGGCACTAGAGCCTAAAAGTATGGTATGACCAGCCCAGAAGGAGCTGGTCACAGTGAGGAGGTGGATGCAGCAAGAACAGCCCCTGCAAGGAGAAACAACTTTCCCATGTCTGCAGCTCAGGCAGCCAACCACTGCTGCAGAGGTGCAACAGCACAATGGCCATTTCAGACAGTGAGGAAGGGAACTGTGAAAGACACAAAGCACAAGAGTGCACATTGACAGGAAATGTGGATTAAATGTTCCACAAAAACCTCTTTCAAAAGAAACTTCTTGAAGATCTTTTCAAAAGCCTGTATTTTATTTTACAAAAGGATTTATAAACCAACAACCAAAAAAAAAAAAAAAAAAAGTAGAAACACAAAGGCAAATCCAAGCATAAACCAGATATTTTACCTGTCACATTTTCATCTTTGTCATTGTAAATGACCCACATAACCTACAATTTCCTGAGCTACCTCAGTTAATACACGATTAAGTGTTTATCCCATGCTTCCTGGCATTTTTATGCACAGTTTCTGATCTTTGTCCCTATATTAAAATTAAGTCCATGCAGATCACAGCCTCCTTTGCCACCTGCAATCCCCAGGGCCGTGTCCCTGTGCCTTCTCCCGCTGCCCAAAGGGCGACGGCGCTCCCGCTCTCCATGGGCTCTGCTGGCAAAGCCAGGCTTGTCCTGACACGCGGCCCTTACGCGCACGGGAACTGTACCAGGAAGGGAAGGAGCAGATATTCCAGCTCTGCCTGTCAAGTCTGCATTTCAAAGGTTGTGCTTGGGTGTGGGAAAGAATAAAGAGGGTCTGCCAGTCCACATGCAAAACTCCATGCTCTGCTGCTGGGTTGTCACTCTCCCCACCTGTCCCTCCACACTGCAGTAATACCAGGCATGCTCACTGGCACAAGCTCCATTTCTTTCCTCCGTTTCTTTCCTCTTATCTTCCAAACTGCACATGTTGTTTAAAATAGACATTTTAAAAAGTTGAATGCCCAGTGCTCTGAAAGAGATAGAGCATCTAAAACAGCCAAGGCTACTGCCTTGAGGAAACAGGGTTGAGGAGCAGCTAAGTGCAGTTTCTCAATTACACCACTCAAAAATAATAGAATGCTTTTGGTTGGAAAGGACTTTAAAGATCACCTAGTCCCAGTCCCACTGCTGTGGGCAGGGAGACCTTCCACTACACCAGGCTGCTCAGAGCCCCATCCAGTCTGGCCTTGAACTGTACCAGGATGGATGACAGGAATTAATTTGTGGGGTCTTCTCCATGGATAGAGGTCTTTTAATGCTAGAGCCTATTCTCATGCAGACAGACTGTTTCCTTACCCCAAAATCAGACTACTCTGTTCCCAAGAGGAGTGTTACATCTTCCCAAATCTCTTTCACCAGCTGCAACGGGCACATCTCTGATTCATGACCATGACTCAGATTTTAAGCAGGGAATGTTTTGTGGGTGTACATCTATTCTCCTTAATTTGCGGCTACAGTATGGCTTAGATACACCATTACCAGCACACTAAAGCATGTGCCAGCAGACATCCACTTGGGGGAAGGGAGAATTTCACTTGGAATCACTGAGGCAAGGCTACAGATGAGGTTCATATGACTCCTTTACATGGCTTCAGAAGGCAGTCAGGCAGAACATATGGGCAAACCCGTAAATGTAGTTTTGAAAGCCCAATTTCCAAGTCTATTTGAGTTGCCAGATGGTGAGATGACCCCTTAACTTAAATGTTCAAATAATCATTACTGATATCTAGATTACTAGCTATCACGTAAGTCTATTATGAACATCAACCAGCATAGAGGATGCAGATTGCATACAGAATTCTGGCCACTGCCACTTTCCTACTGCACTGAGAAGCAGATGGCACTTCAGTTACCAACCCACTGATGGGAACCCACACCCCCAGCCCCCACAGGAATATATTAATGACTAAATTACAGGTCCCTTGCCTAAATTATTGTTTTCTAGTCCCTCCAATATTGTAATGAAAAATACACAAAAAGCCATGGGAAGCAGGTAAGAGCTCACACTTTTTGATTTACATTCAAGCCAGTTTAAGATTGTACACATCCAGGAGAGGTGACAGGCCTTGCTTGCCTTATTGATTAAGACTGGGGAACTCTTCTGGTCAAGGAAAGAATAAGAACAGACTCAAAAAGGCCAAGTCTCCAGTTTCTTGAACACCCACTAGCATCACAGCTTGTGCCTCTCTTTAAAAGAGAACAAACCCTGAGGAGAGCATGTGATGTGCTGGATTCTGTGCACTACATCGACTTCCAAAGCATAAGGATCAGAGGATTGTTCATACCCTCCCACTGACAGCCTCCTCTTGATCAGCTCCAGGCAGCACCTCATTCCATGTATCTCACCACTCTGAACGAGCCAAATGCCTGGCATTTCTTAAAACAAATCTCATAAAACATCCTGAACTGGCTTCAAATATACAGATGAGTACGCGGTATCATGAGTTTCAGGTTTTTTCTTTTATTCTCTCAAACTCAGGTTTTGAAGATCACGAATGCTATTAAGCTGGTGTCTCGAAAGAAAATGGACTCATGAGTAGAGTTTTTAAAAAAACCAGACTAAATACATCTTACGAAACTCAACTGAAACTGTTCAATATAATGTGAAATACTACCAGAGAAGTACTGCACTTTTAATCATATATACCTAATAGGTTACAAATTATATAACCAACATTAAAAGACAGGCAACAGCAATCTGCCAAGTTTCCAGACTGCCCTCAAATCACTCCTCTTTACTGACTGTTGACAGCAACAGTGCTACTGTTCTCAGCTGCTGGAAAAAGCCAGTTTGACACACATCAGAACCACCAGCTTCCACCAAAAGGTGATAATTACAGTGTTTGCCATTCAGTGATTATGTTAAGAACAAGGCCTCCTTCAGATGAGAACATGCCAAACAACTTCCTTATGTATCCACTGCTCTTGTAAACACCAATATATCGAATGTTTGGTTGGATAAAAGTCAGACTGAAAGATGGCTATACAGACATTGGCAAGTATTTTGTCCTACGTTACTTTCTGTAGTCCTAAAATAAATAATTTTCTGTTCATGGTATACAACTGTATCAAAGATTTGGAGAGCAAATCTTAAAGAACACCAGTGTGTGATTTTATTTATCTCAGTGGAAGAGAGGACACAGAAAGCTAGTATAGCCCTCCTCTGTAAAATATCAGATTTCCAGCTAGTCCAGAAGCTCTAGAAAAGGGCTCATGTACACCAAGTTTGCCAGTGGTTCAAGTGTACTTTGTACCTGATACTGTAACAGAATGCATGCACCCTGCTGAGGAAGAATTTAGGATGGTGTTAATGCCAGCTGCTTGTTACTCCAGCCAAAACAACCAAACAAGTGACTATTTCAATTTTGCTTAAATCACCACTCAGCTTTCAGTCACAGGGACCCTAAAAAGAATGTAGACATGAATGGTTAAAGTAATTCCCTAAATTACTAGAACTGTTTTAGAAGTGGCCAACAATACCATTAGGCTTGCTCTGTACTACTGAGGCTTAGTCCTTCACTTCCCAGATGCATACGCAAGGCTGGGCTTACTGGGGAGACTAAGGGAGCTTTCACATCTTGTGTTGTACTCCTGGGACAGCTGGTGGGAGCAGCACCAACACGACTGCCAGATGCCAACCAGCCAGCCTCTTATCTACCTCTCTGCTTTGCTGCCTGTTGTGTTCTTCCTTATTGATGCAATTGTGAATTCCACAGAATGGAGACAAGAACAAATGCACATCCAAGCATGTATATGTACATGGATATGTTTGGTTACTTTTACTATCATATTTATTCATCCCCCTGTTGGAAAATCCCAGCTCTACAGAGATGGGGCAACTGAGAGGCGTTTTAAAAGATTTTATTCTGTTATCAGTCTCATAGAAGGTGAGAGGTAAGAGATGTAAAACTCAATGTCATTCTATTAGAAGCCAACTTCTTTCCTGATTACAATTCTTTATAAATGTTTTTCAGCCTATTAGCTTTTGCCACACAATGCTACTAATACTCCTACACCAATCACCCATTATTTTACCTCATGTAGTCTTGCTACAATGCATCTCCAAAATATCTGGCCTTTTTGCAAAGCCATAATTTGAAACTTGTTTCGAGTTCAATCTCTCTCTTAACAATATAATTTCTATTCCATAGCCTTTCCAAGTCAGCACACCTTATCTCAGTTTACATATAGATGTACAAGACTGTGTGAGCTTTCAGTCAGGTTTTAAGAATCCTTTACAAATCTATTTCTCACACCCCTCCTCTTTCAAATCACGCAAGCATGTTTATCGAAGTCTTGCACCGTTTTAAACTTATTATACTCAAACACTTTTTTGACTCTTCCTCTTCTTTCCCCGACAAAACTGAAAAATACCATTTTCTTATCAGCTCAAAAGCACAGTACAACTTACCATAAACAAGTAAAGACGAATTCAGATTTGCAATAAGAGAAAACAATCAGGGTAATAACAATTCTTTCTGGAGAATATGCTTTCATACATTGTGATATCTTAGATTAATTAACTCCAAGTACTTACCATATTTGTAAAGCATGGACAGTCCTAAAAGATCTGTCCTAGGGTATAAAGAATTTATATTTATTATTAGAATTTGCTTGATATCAATACTACGTTGCAGTGTTTGCTTTTAAAATTAATTTTTTTAAGGATAAGAAATGTCTTTCTAAGCATAACTGAAAGATATCAGTTCATAAAATTTATTTCTCCACTGACCAGTTTCTGTACTCTGCTTATTTGGAAAGGTGATGTACTCATTGAAAGTAATGACACTACTTTGCAAACAGTTTATGTTATGGTGATTAAATCCCTTTTATAGCTCTGGTTGCCTTGTGTGTATAAACATACTAAGATGCAGGGACACTTTTCTTTCCTAAAAACAATCAAGACAAATTAGAACATCACAGAAACACCTTTTCAGTGTCCCTTTCATAGCTCTGGTTGCCTTGTGTGTATGAACACACTAAGATGCAGGTACACTTTTCTTTCCTAAAACTAGACAATCAAGACAAATTAGAACATCACAGAAACACCTTTTCAGTTAGTGCAAGAATGATCAGTAGTACTCAATACCAGAGGTAAAATGCATTTTGATATTAGGCATGTTTGAGATGTATGAAACCATTATGTTTCCACTCAGCTGTATGGCTTCTATACACTAGCAGGTCATACATGTCAATAGGCATACAAGCAAACAACAAAAAAAGCAGTACAGTTATACCAGTTTCTTCTAGTAAAAAAAACAAACTGTATGACATTTTTGGCTATCTTCTCTTTCTTACAATTTGCCTCTCCTGTTAATACCCATTAGCACTTCATATTTTGAACCTACACTTGCCAAAGGTATTGGCTGCCAGGCTGAAGCTCCACACTATAAACTGCATCCCTGTGTGCCAGCAATGATTTCAGTGTCATAACCTAGCTACAGGGATCTGAATTTTGCACTTCTTTTTTCCTGAGGGGGAAGGTGTGATTTATAAAGTAGAATTCAAAAGGTTTCCCAGCTATAACAACATTTCTTGAGAGCCACTGAAAAGACTGATTTAGTGTGTAATTATGAAAGACATCATCTGGGGATGCCAACTGCACTGAAATAGATGAATGTTTTTAACTCACTAAACATGTCTCAACTCAGCAGCATGCTTACCTAAAACCCAAAATGATGCTTTAGGTATGCAAAAATTGAGAGATAAGGTAATGTTAAAACCTTGCACGTTTGGGCTAGAGCAGTGTAGTTCTTGTGTTGCCTATGAAATGATTCTGAAAATAAATTGGTCAAGCCTTCTTCAAACTCAGCCTTAAAATTTTGTTACTCGAATCTATATTTAAATAAAGTTTTTATTAACAAGCTTAAAATCTGTTGACTCAAATACAAGATAAACTACATTTGTTTCCAGAAACTTTGGTGTCACTGTTAGTTTGTTTTCTGGAGAAAGGATGTGCTAATTCAGCATTCAGGAAATATTTTTTCCTTTTTTTTTTGCGTTATGTAATAGAATATTGCCCCCATTTTTTGTCCTTAGATGCAACGAATTTTTTTTTAATAAAGCACAGAACTGCTCCACACTGAAATAGATTAGAAGTCACTCCAGTCAAAATCTATGCTGACGTGTCTCCTGTTTACTACAGCTGGTGACAGTATAAGCACCTGTGCTGTCTCCCACCACATAGAGACAACTCTAAATTAACACTTTAGACAATGATCTACAGCACCAAATTACAGTTAGTTTAAAAACCTCACTTCTTGAAGACATAAATCCATGTTAAAAAATTTAGATCTTAGCATAGTGGGATAAAACACCATCAATATGGAAGGAATGTTTATTGCACTTTATTGTTTATTGCCCTTTATTCATCCTTAGCAAAATCCACATCAGAAAAACATAGCACCACTTTTTGATGCATTTCCTAGTTAACCACAGGAAGTTTCCTATACTCTGTAGATATTATATGAATGCAATACCATTTAAGAAATAAGAGACAGCAAGAATGTGAGAGTTGGAGAGAAGCCTTTCATACAGTGAAGAACTAGAAAAGAAAAAAAGAATAAAAAGCTCCCTCCAAAGGTTTGCTTTTCCTTAAAATCAGTTCTTAATGTGTGGATTTTAGTAGGTGATACTACACAATCTAAAAAAATACTGCAAATAGTATGTATCTACATATGTATTTTTATATGCACGCAAATAAATCTGGCAAAAATAGAACATTTAAACTTAATATTTATCCTGTCAATCGTAATTGCAGGCATAGTCATGAGGAAACTCTTCTGCATTCAGTGTGTTTAAACTCTCAATGCTCTTAAATTCCATTCACTTCCAGTGGTAGAGTTGGTACCTTTAAAAATTATAGTTTGCTTGTTTAAGAGTGAACAGTCACCATGCCAACCTTGATGAACAACACAGGACATGAAATAGCCTGTGGATTTCTTGTCTCACCCTAACAGCTGGAAATCTAACTGGGGCAGAGGAAAACAAAACGTGATAAAAACAACCCTAGGAGTCAGGAGGGAAAACAAGAAACAAGCAGTATGAGTTTATGTGGAAACAAATAGAGACACCCATCCATGTAGTGCTTCAACCCATACATTAGAGAAAAAACATTTTTCAGTTACCTGCCTGCTATATGCTTTCCCAAGCCACTGAACTCGATCTTTGATGTTCATGATAACTATGCCTAAGTGTTTGTGAACTACACCATTTAAATCCCCTCAAACATCAGTTTATTTTCTCATGTAACGTATTCCTACAGTGTAGGATTAACAGACACAGCAGAGGCCTTCAGGCACCGAGAATGCAAATTAGCCTAATCTCAAGAAAACAAGATGTGCACTTAACCATAAATATTTTTATAATCACATCAAACATGACATACCTGGTATTCAGTTTTATATAAATTAGTTGTTATGTCAGACCTACTTCTGAGGTTATCCAAAACCCAAACACATAACATTATTTTTACTCTTCAGGCCTGAATAATATTTACAGACATTAATGCTATATCCAGCTCTACAATCATTCGAGACACATTATATAACTTTATTTTTTTATTTGACAAGCAGCAGTATCATGTTCGTCATTTTTTTTTACATTTTAATGTAGATACAATTATTAGGTTATCTGTCATATTACAATATTTAGGTTTTTTGTGTGATTTTTTTTCTTTTACTTTGTCTTAAGATACATTAAAAAACATCAACTGCAAACGTGAAAGGGGAGGGGGAAAAAAAAAAGCATGGTACCCAACCAATTCTCCACATTTCAGCAATACTTCACTCATTCTTTTAGTAAAGTTTTAAGAAATGTCATAATGACATGAGCTTGAAATATCTATAGGCATTTTCATTGACGCTCATGACATGGCACTGGTGATGTTGTAAACAGCAGAAAAACAGGGGCTGCCAAGTGACCAATTATGGAGGCACAGGCCTGCCTCTTCCCACAGGAACACACCAAACAGTGACAGCAATGATCTCCTTACAATCATACCTGCAGGATAGCAACATCATGCTACATAACTGTATTCGTCTGCAGAGGCCTGGCTTCGCTCTATGTACTGTTTGTCTATCAGGACTTCAATACACTTCTTAATCATGCTGATACTTGGGTTAAACCTAGCTCTTGATTGGCTAATCACCTGCAAAAGAAAGACACAGTTTTTTTTATTATGTTATTTTTATTTTTCACAGTTATAAATGTCATCTAAATATTTGCTAAAAGCTTTAAGGTAAATTCAGTACATTTTTCTTTTAAAGGCAGAATAAAATACCCCTGGAATAGTTAATTTATAACAAACAAGATTTATAACAAATTTATAACAAACAAGAAAGTATCTCTATGTATAAATGTCAGGACACTGAAACTGACTGGTCAGCTCACTGGTTACTTTGGCCACATCCCAGATCTCCTCACTCCTCTCGCTTGCTTCATTTGTCACAGTACTAATGAAAAAAATATCCATGTTAAAAATTAATCTAATATTAACACATTTTTTCACTACTATCACAGTGGAGTTCCCCTACCACTAACCTGCTTTCCTATACGATTGGAGAAAATCAGGATGAACTTCTCTTTCTTGAGTCACTGAAGACAGAACTACAATTTAGTGAGTTCCATCTGGCTATGCTGGAACTTTTTAATACATGCAGTAAGAAGATATTTATTGTAAAAACAAATCTGTATTTGCATTGTGGAAGAAATTGCCAATCCAGGCAAAACTTTAGATGTCTCTTAGAAATTCTCAGTTTTGCCCATTCTGTCGTAGGGAAGGGGAAGAAATTGTCTGCACCAATAGAATGTGCAAATCTATAAGCAGGAAAATTTTTCAAACAGAAGATCTTACTACTCAAGTGACACAATATATTCTGTAGTTTCTTATTTCTTCTGTAAAGAAAATTATTTTTGTTTCAGCTGAATTTTCAGTTTTCTTTACAACTTGTCATGGCTGGCATTGTCCCAGCTCTAGAGTTTGCTGGGACCTTCTGTGGGCCAACAGAACTCACCAGGTGGAACTCACCCAGCAAAGCAAACAAAAACCTCAAAAGAGTGAGTTTTGTTGGGCTAACAGCCAAGGGTCTGGTATGTTCCACAGCAGCACAAGTGAGGAGAAACTGGGTGCTAACAAGCTGATAGGTCTGCTCGGATTTCACCAAACTTAGCCCTCCACTGAAGCTGATTGTCATAATCACACTTCCTGTATTTACTTAAGACAGACACAACAAGAGAATTTTGTATTGGTATGGGTTTTCTTGTTGTTGCTGCTTTTTTTTGTAACAAATACAGTACAAGTAAGAAGGATAGACAAAAATACCTGATGATCAGAATAAAAATTTTCTGGGAATGACTGCTCTGATGTCTTCCCTCCACTACTCTTCCAGTCTTACTCATTTTATAGGAAAAGCTATCTCACCCTGCAGGGGACTGCAACATTGAGCTAGAATTGAAATTATCAGGGTGCATCTAACACAATTAACAATTCCACAAAGACCACATGCTGACATATACAGGTCTACCAAGGGCCTGAAGTATTTTCTTGGACACCTAAATGAAATGTGTGGTGCAGTAGTGTTAGAATCAGAGGTAACTACATTAGGGTTAGGAGTCTCAATCTCTCTAACAGTATAATCCTGCCCCTATAGCTAAGAAAAAAATACTAGCAAGGTGAGAAAATATTAACTATTCATAGTAAACTGACTCCTTTCAGAAATACTCATTCTTACTCATGAAGTCAAACAGCATATTTTAATTGATACATTAATATAAGAATATAAACAGCATGATAAAAATAACAGTGGAACCAGAATTAGTAACAATATCACAACTATACTCTCTACCTAGTTTTTAACTGAGTAACCATGAAAATATCCACCTTTTTTGCAAAGCTGAAGAAAAAGGTTCTAATGTTACTATTCTGCAAGGGCCCTGCCAGAGCAAAACATAGCAGGGGCATGTAACAAAGTGGCTCTTCCACTACACAAAGGAAGAAGCAACCAGAAAGGATTTGTTTCTAAAACACAGAAATTTGTAATCTATTTCACCCTTTTAAACTGATATCAGGCAAAGTACATTTCAATAAATTTTTCTAATAATTTGACAGTGGGCAGAAAAAAGTATTCTCAAAGATGAAAGGGCTTCCCTATAATTTTCTAGTTTTAATTGCAAATTCTTACACAATTTCATGATAATTGTATAGATGGTTTAAATAATGGGAAACCAAAAAAACAAAGATTCTGAGAATCAGGACCTATGCTGCCTCATCTTTTAGGTATTCAAAATCAGATTTCTCAAATTAAGCTTGTTTTCAGACTATTTACATAAAAATACTTCTTCAATATACAAAATCTTTAAGACGTCTCACACTGCATCTTCTGGGCTTACAAACTCCCTGTTGGTGCTAGGTTTTTATAAGAAATAAAAATTAAGGAGTGGGTGTGGTAAACCGTTTCCTCCCTGACCACAAATTACTCAATGTCTCTCCACCTCTATGCTCAAAATGGTTGAATGAAACAGGAATCTCAATTCCCCCTCCCACTAGTCTTCTCTGAGGCCGTCCAGCAAGGCTCAGAGATGCAAGAATGAATTAAACTGAAGAAAGAGCTTTGGAAGGTTGAGAAAAGTAAAACTGGGAACTGGCTGGAAGAAGCAAATGTTAGGCTGGAATGAGAAATACAATTAGGCAGGCAACCAGCAGATGGGAAAGTGGGAGAAAAACTAAAGAAATAACACTTCCTTCCAAGCCAGACTGTGACAGTTCACAGGTCATTAATCTGGAATCTAAAAAATCTAGAGAACCGTACCACTTTGTGGAAAAGGGAGCATGTCTCCATACTCAGACAACTTTTAAAATTTAAACCATTAGTTATAATAAAATAATGATTAGAGCACAGAATTGGCTAAGTGCTTCTGTGGAAATTCCATACTAGAATATCCCTATTCATGTTTTCAACTGAACCCATAGCTCTGGCAATGATTTTTATAGGATACATCTCCTGGCATAGAACCAGCCAACAGGAAAGAGCAGGAATTTAATGCTTTGGTGCTAAGACACATTTACAAGATTGATGGATCCCAGCTAGTGCTCCAGTACTGCAGTTCAAAACAGACTCCAGGGAAATTCTCACTAATTTTGCTGGAGTACTGGTTTCCACATGGCTGAGTTTTGTAATCTGATGTTCTACCCTACTACCCTGAAGATTTTCATGAAATAAAACTCAAGGACTTCTCTTACCTCCTGAATAAGAGCATTATGTCGCAGCACTTTACGTGCCTTCATGATACGGACTATAGCAGCTTGAAGATACATTTTCCTGTCTTCATCCACAGCACTTCGGGTCTGCTCCATCTCCTGTGACACAGGAAGAACAGTAATGCTCAAAACACTGTAAGACCAGTAAAGACTGCATAAAAGGATCTTGAATCTCTGCTTTTTATTTCACTAATAGTGGTGAACTATATTTAAAAAAATGCATGTGTAGTTCAATTCCAGTAAAAGCATGTCCATAAATTAAGGATATCAGGTTTCATGAAAGTCAGCAGGTAGGAGAGAGGCATCTAAACCAACATTTCTGCTAGGGAGAAAAGCAATCAGAATTGACTAATACATTGAGTTTGGCAGCACATACCCATCTTGTACAAAATCCTGTGTCTTAGGAGATACACTGAGAACATGGATTAACAACACAGGAGTTGATTTTAGTCGCCAAAGAACACAAAACCATAGGAAAATAGTTGATTGGTTCTGCTGTTCTTGCAGTAGGTTCCTTTATAAACACCAGCAACAAGAGTCTCACGACATAGACTAAATATCAATACCATTTGGTATTACCATTTTGTTTATCTTTTTATTCTAATTCTTGTTCCCTATTTCATCTTCTCTTGCCTATATTTCCAGTTCAAAAAAATGGCATTGCTTAAACTTTAAACCTACAAAATTTCTTTTGGACATCTTATGGAATCTGACATCTGCATACACCAAACTAACACAGTAAATTCCATTCTAGAAAAATAAGCTTTCTAAGCTATTCAGGCTAGAAACATCAAAGAATACTTGCCTGTGGTGTGTCTTTCTGCATTGATGTGGTAATTTTAAACTTTGTTCGTTTACTGCTGAAGTTCATATTTAATGAAAATGTAGACTCTGTCTCTATATCTTCCTGCAATAGACAACAGTTTTTAAAATCAGACATGGAACCAGAAAATAGTAACAGTTCACTTTGAAAAGTCACAGTTAGGGTCTTACATACAGAGAAAAAATTTCAGATCTGTAGCTGGAAATTCTAAAATGCCACATGGACCAGGTCAATTTTTAAAGCTAGTTTAACTGACCCAAAAATCAAATCTATTTCAGAAAGCTCTATTGAAGAACTCTGCCCTACAAGAATTTTTTTAGCAAGAAATTTCCCTTTTAATACTTTGATAGCTTATCTTAGTTGCAAACACTCTCCATTTAAAGTCATTTTCTCCCTGCAATTTCTCCCTGCAAAGAAAGTAGGATTTGCATTTATCTATGACAGGACCTCAAAGGGGAGCTGCTGCTTTCATAATTTTTAGAAGTTGTCTTCCAGAATTTAAGGAAAAGCATCTAAACATTTTGATATGTTATAGCAGAAACAGCTGACAGACTGCAACTTCTACAGTGCACATCTATCTGCAGATTCAAAATTTTTTCCTGTCAGAATCTCGATTCTTTTCCACATATATATGTGCTTATTATTATTATTTCTATATTTGTTTCCTACAGTAAAAACACCTTTACATTCAACACAGCATGACTGGACAGATCTCTGCAGTTTCCAGGCAAGAGTCTGTACAAGTATTACCAATTTCCAGCAGAATAAAGTTACTGGGATTCTGAGACCTTGGAATCTTGCCAAACTGTCTAAGGCACAAACATTTTAGTAAACACAGAAAATATTTATGTAAATATACACTCAAACCAATATTAATTCTAATTTTGTATCTTGCAACAAATAATCTTTGTTACAATATGTATAAAAACCAGGATATCAGGCATAGTATAGAAAATACAACATGAAAGGGGAAAGACCAAGAGATTTAAAAATAATAAGCTAACAAAAAAATAAGCTAACATTAACTTTTAGCATTATTCTGCTGACATGGTTGAATATAAACCAAAATAAATTATGTATCAAGCATGAACTCAAAAAGCACGATTCGAATGAAGCAATGAAGATTTTGAGATGAAGCTTCTCATACTCTTTCCCCCACACTGTTCACAAAATGAACAAACAAGTAACAGCAAACTACAACATTTACTATACTGTGCTTTTCTGTTTGGCTCAGATACAGGTAAAGGGAAGTTTGTGTATTGAATTCCACTGCTTAAACCACTAAAGCTCACTTGTTTATTTAATAAGTAAGCTGATAGACTGTCTACAGGTCTGCTATCACATTGCTGGATGGAGTGCAAAGAAAACAGAAATAGTAAAGACACTTGAATACAGTAGTTTGGAAGACAAAGAACTAGAAAATGCAGTGGGGTAAACATTAAAAAGTAAAAGGGTTGGAAAGCTGTATTATTCCTTCTTCTATGACATAAGCTTTAAGAAACTGGGTGAACTTTATACAATAGACATAAATAAATGTACATCCTTTAAATAACAGGCAACATTCTAAGATTATGAAAAGTCTCACTGTTTCCTGTAATAGTTCCCAGTGTTTTATTTGACCCATGGTTTACCAGATATCTTCCCAGCAATTGTTTCAACCTGAGCTCATTTCTAGATATTGGAAGCATGTCCTATGCTTCAGTCAAGCACCAGCTCTTCCTTGTGATCTCATTTCCCATTTTCTAAAATTTTCCTGGTTAAAAGCAAAAGCATCTGTCATAGCAGCTTGGGATTTCTTCTTGTAAGTGAACTGAACGCTTATCTCAGTTCCTTCTGTCTGATACTGTCTGCATAGTGGGCTTTCTGGGTGAGCTGGAAGCACATGCTATATCTGTATGGGATGCACAGGCTCTTCTGCAGTATTTCTTAACAGAGTAAAGTCTGTGCCCTTTGCTGTACTGGAAAAAAGATTTCACAAAGGCTATACAGAAGGATGAGAGTCAGAAAAAGAAGTATCAATCACTGCCTGAATCACAAACAAAGCTCAGATATTACTGGAATTCCAAGAAACTCATACAATTATAAGTCTGGCAAACTGCAGCAAAAGTCCTCTCACAGAAGTCCTCCTTGCTCTCTTTCTTGCTCCTGTAATCTGTCCACAAGGAAGAACACGATTGCTCTTTCTTTCCGTCTCTTAATCCCACAAATATTTTTTTAGGATCACTGTAGAACTCTGGTTTACTACTTGGGCTCCTTCCTGTGATTCAGTAGAACTTTGAAAGCAAGGCAACAGAAACAACAAAGAGTCTCTGCATTATTACCTCTTCATGCTGCTATAGGCATAGAAAGCCTATATGACAGGCACTCTACTTCCTCCTGTCCCTTTCCTTATAAGTACAGATTTACAATTTTTCAAAAGGGTCAAAAATAAAGCTTAGAAAAATAAAAGTAAACAATGGATATTTTTAAAAATTCCTCAACAAATATCAGAATGACAAGACCGAAAACACTAAATGTTTTTATATCACTATGGCATACCTTGTCTGAGTCATGGTTGATCATTTTGACATCAAGCAAGGATTTGATGGTTTTTGTCAGCTCCTTCTCATTCATTTGTGTACTGTCCTGAAGCTCCTTGTAACTGACAGTCTCACTGTTGTTGAAGGCAAGCAACACTGCCATTTGGTATGTTGTGACCATGGCTACGTAAGGTTTGCACAAATAATTCATTTTGACTTCACCTGTAATGATACAAGTAGTATTTTATAAACTGATGAAACGTGCTGAAAAGTCATCTGAAGCCTAACTACCAGAGCTCCTAGTACATTTCCAGAAATTCTACTTAAGTCTGTATTTAACACTTCAAAGGGAACAACGACAACTGATGCTGTGAATTTACACATATACAGTGTGGCCTACAACAACCACCCCACCCTGATTAACTATGCATACTAGACAAACAGTGCAATATCTAATAATAATAAATATCTAATAATCATAAAAGAAGAAATTCCAAGTAGACTCAACACATTGCAATGCATAAACTTCAATTAACAGCTTACACAGAATCTCAGAATAGTGATTAATGAGAAAGTTGATTAAAGGAAAGATTTAAAAACAAAGTAAAATACTTGTCCATCAAAATTTTTTCATATTCTTACATTTTTAAAATTCCCATGAAAAACAAAAAGCACTGAAGAAATCTACTTGAAAGCAGATTTAGATTTTCTGCGTGAAGGTGAGTGTGAGTTAACAGCAACCTTCTGTTACCAGAACTAGATTTTCATTATATTACATTGTTGTGGGCTATGGTTTTCTTCTCCATGTGATATGTTGCAGTGCTCAGTTGTTAAAACCGGATAATGAAAGCACTTAAAATAAAACATGATTGACTGAAACTTACTAAAATAAATACTTAACAATAACAAATACTAAATAATTAAATAATTAAAAGTATGTATTTATGTAGATAGTCAGATACCTGAGCAAAATAGTATAATATGCATTCTTAAAATTATTTAATATTTATGTAAGGAACATCAATACTACAGAAACAATTCCAGGGCAATTGTTATGAACTCAGCAGATCTGCAGTGCTTTTCTGCAGTTAAGAACATACAATTCCAGTTTTATTTGGATTTAATAAATCACAAGTTTATAAGACATGGATTTTGGAAATTCTAAGTACTAAATATTAATTTATAACACAAAATATGTCCATTGACTTTATATGCAAAATAATGTTCCAACTCCCCCATGTTTTTGTCATTTGAAAAGAAATTTTAGCAAGTAACTGTCAGATCATAAGTTCAGCAAAGCACTTTTTTTTTTTACCTGTACAAAGATAATGTAACCAAGTAAGCTTCCTTCCACTAAAATGCTGACTGTAAAATAATTCAAACTGCAAAACAAAATGAACACCAGTTAGTCACACATATAACTACTCACAACAGTTTATCATCACCCTACCACCTCATGAAGAAATACTGGTTTTATGTCCATCACACTGGATGAAAACATTGCAGATCCATTCATGACAGCATTTTCCTTCAGAAGATGAGTGATGACTGAATCTTAATTTAAGGCCTACCTCTGGTAATGAGAACTTCAACAGATTCAAAAAACCTTTCCCTAAAATGAGATCAAACTCTCTGAACCCCACAATGCCAACACTGTGTACAAACACCTATCTGGCTTATTCTGATTTGGTCTGGAAACTGATTAACATTGAAGGAGAACATAAAAACAGGGAGTTTTGGTCTCTTTAGGAATTAGGTGTTTCTCCACCCACAAGCTTGCACAGTATGAAAAACAGTATTTGTACACCACTCAGATAAATATATATTTAGAGGAAGCTTCATCAGTCTCAGAAAAAGCTGCTGAAGAGGTTGCCCAGTTACACATGTACTCACATACTTTGAAGTGCAATTGCAACACTTTTTTCTCCCTTTCTAAATCCTTGCCAGAATCCTAAGAGAACTCTCTCCATGGGTCAAATCATCAGACTGGACAGTAAATAAAGACATTGTCAGACAATTTTCAAAGACTAGCCCCTCAAGGTCATGTTCTGTTTCTTTAGGGAATTCTATTTTAAAGCACTGATCATCAACCTAGGAGACACATGAAAAAGTTTGCTCCTTTAAAATGGCAAAATGATGAAATTAAGCAAGCAACCCAGACTCTGAGGTGCTTCTGATATACAATTCTGTACCAATTTTCCAACTGAGGCACAACTGACAATACTCCTATTTTAACCCACAAAGACAGCAAAAACTCATCACACCTGGTGATCCTGTAGTCTGGGTCAGAAACTATTATATTGCTAAAAACAAGTGCCACTTAAGTGGAAATTAAAGCTGAATAAGTAGTCCTAATATTCAGCAGTAATACAAGAAAAAGATCCTTCACCACAGAAAAAAGACATTTGCCATTATAACTTACATCAAATAGCAATTTAAGGTATAAAAACAACTATAAAAATCTCTTATGTCCAATAATACAAAATGTGTATTGCCTAAATTGTACTCCATCAAATACACCTTAGCAAAGATCAACAAAAATATTTTGTTTTTTAACAAACATTGTACAGGTAACATTTAGAATACAATAACATAATCAAAAGCTACAAAACACTCTACCTCTACAAAGCAGAAATAATCACATAGGAAGAAAATATATGGCTAAAGCAAAACCTTTACTGCTTTGAGAAATCATAAAATGAGCTTTTGAGAACTTAGCACAAAGCTTGACCTTGAACAGCTTCTATGAAACAGGGAACAAGAAACCTGTATTTGCATCTTAATCTGCTATTAAGACTGTTCAGATTTAATATTAGAAACAGAATCTTCTTTTACCTAAATATTAAGAGTTGGTTTTGAAACAAAGAACCAACCTAGTTCATTTGATTGCATGTATTAGCCTCTCTTTCAGCAATCAAAAAGTGTAGAAGAGAGATGTGAAAAAGCTACACAAATAGATACATAAATTCAGTAAGGTATTTGAGTGATCCTTCCACACTGCATATGGACTGGAAACATGATAGACATAATTTACAATCAAAATAAAGCAGCTCAAGTTTTTCTCTGTTAGAGTGATGATTTTTCATTTGGAGTTATTTTATATTTCCCACATGTTTACAGGAAGCCTCCTACTAACCTACCATCTGTACACTTTTTTCCAGTTCCTGAGGAATTGCAAATGTAGAAGAAGGAGCCTGAGTTAGAGGCCATGCACCAGCCTAAAAGTATTGGGAAAAATAAAAGCATTAACATTTTCACATAACATATATGTTAAGGAAAAATAATACTCTTAAGTGGAGGTATGGTGTATATTATGTCATAAGACAATCGACTGACACAGGAAGTTTTACTGATAATTTTTTACTGCACCTTCTGCACATCCCACTGAGGTATTAATTAAGACTGACATTTTATATCACCATTGTTTAGGAACCTAGTGGTTTGATTTTACAAAGAAACACTAGGAAAGTAAGTAATTCCACAATGATCACAGGCCATCAGTTCCCATATAAAGTAGTATTCATAATTAGAAAAATTGTATATCTGTTATCAGAACATAAAAGGTAAATACAAATAACTCAGCAGCAATAAACATACATTAGTACCTGTAGAACATATATCTGAAAACTAATTCCCAAATCAATGATTGTGTCCTGGTTTTTGATGAAGTTGTTGAATTTATTGTTGAGATCAGCACTAACGCTCATGTCTGTATACATTCGATGGAGCTTGCTGGTAAATTCATAACCACAGGCTTGCTGTGAAGAAATATTGTAACAGGTTTCAAAGTGAAAACAGTACTCATCATACAAATTATGTTCCCTAACTAATACAATATGAAAATCTAGTCAGCAGAAGTGTTGTTATGTTTACAGAAAGCACTAGTTATAATAAAAAACAAACATTGTAAAATAAAATTATATTTATCTTAGTTTCACCTTATATACACTAATCTGTTTGAAAAATATTGTTTTATAAAATCAAAAGATAGACATGTTTATGAAAGTCCTTGACACCTTTTTAATGTTAACATCAATGACTTGAACGCAGATAATAAAATTATCCAAAAACTCATAAAAATCTCAAATGCCTAGGTGATACTCAGCCTTTTTTCTTTCAAAGACTACCTAAACACTAGCTTTTGCTGTCAGATATTGGAAACAGATTTACCAATTGCTAAGTTACCTCTGGCACCCTCTGCTGCTCCCTCTCAACACTACATACTCCTACATTTGTTTACTCTGTGTTAGAAGAATCCTACCTTACCTTTAGTTTGTTTATCATCGCTTCTTCAGAATCCATAGACATAGACAAACCATGAATTAATCTTTTGGCCAACATTCTGGCATAGAACTGCATTAAAAAGAACAGAGATGAGGATTTTAAGAAGCATAACCACATTCTTTTTTTAAATGCGACATTTTAATCATGACTGAATAGGAAAAGTTACCTTTTGGAATACATCTTTGTCGTCAATGTATTTGAAAACAGTAATGAAACTTGTAAGCTTGTCTTCTACTTCATTCTCTGTCATTCCTTTTGCTGATTTCTTTAACAAGTTGTCACAGTATTTGGCCAGCTCAAATTAAAAAAAGAAAAATCAAACCCAAAACTACTTGTCAAGCTTGAGAACAAATGTACGCCAAGGTATTTCCAAACTTCTACAATAGTTCAAACATGAAGTAAGTCACAGTTTACTGTCTCACATTCTACACAAAGGCTGTATTCATGGGAAATGATACATTCTACACCCACAGAAAATACAGTATACACCAAAAATGAAAACCATAGCAATTTTGCATGCGCACAAAATGTGTGTGCAGCTTAAGCTGTTGCTACTAAAATACACACCTGCGTGTGACCCAGTGTGAGAGCTGGATATGCATGTGAAGAACCCTACTGCAATCCATTTGGTGGTTATATACAAGAATTATTACTTTCTGTGTGCATCACTTACCAACTCAGGTGCTTTGCAGATCGACTTGGGCTCCCGATAGTTAACTACTGATGTCAAAGCCTACATAAAACATGGAGCAAAGAGAAAAATTGTCAATGACTTAAACTTTTTTCTTTTATGAAATTTGAAGAAATCAAAAAAATCCTCAGGGCAAAGACCCATCTGAGAGCCTATAAAACTGAACTACACAAAAGGGGATAAAAAAAGAAACAACTCATAAAAAGGATAAATTACTGGCCTATGAGAATTTCGTTGTTAAACATTTTTAAGTTGAGAATTAAGTAAAAGTAGAAAGAGTAGAAGACGAAAAATAGTTACAGAAAACCAAAGAACAAATTAAGTTCTGATTAGAAACTTCACAAAAGTATTACGATTTTGGTATACAGCAATATTATGGTCCAAAAGAATGGATGGCAAGAAACTTGGGAATAAGTGCAGATAAGTAGATTTGAGTAGCAGCACATGAACAGCATGTATGTTGAGCTGAAAAACTTATATGATGTGTTCACAGCAGTAAGAAACAGAAGTGGTTTTGGTTGTTGTTTTTTTTCATACACTGAAGAGGAGAAAAATATATTGTTGAAAGTGGAAATTTGAAGTAGTAGAGTACAAACAATATGGTGGCTGAAAAAACCTAAATATGATGAAATAGGAAAGAGATAATGGCAGTTTAGAAATGAAAAAATATTATCAGAAAAACAGAGTTTCTAAACTACATGTCATATTTAAGTTAGTGTTGTAAACTAACAGTGAATCAAAAATACTTCATGACCATAGTTCCCAGGAATTATAGTTCCTCTGTAAAAGGAAAATATTGTTGTTATCATTATAAAGACAAACTGACAAGGAATTATTCTGTATAATACCTCAAGATTGCAAAATTTGCTAATAGGTCCCTAGAATTCCTCTGAGAAAAGAATGCACAACTGGACAAGAAATAGCAATATCTTTAAAGCTTGGAGCAATCTTTTGCAATAATACTGGAGGCAGCAATGGTGATTTGATAGTCACCATAAAAAATTAACAGCAAATCAATATTTTAAGTATTTACTGTAAGAAATATCAACAAAGTGAAGAACTGATGTATTTAAGAAAAAGTACATTGTCTCTCTATGTACCAGCAAATGAAGTTGTCAGTCTCGTGTTACTCCACCTTCTGGTACATGACATTAATTACAATGAAGAGAGAAATGTATTTGGTATTGAAATATTTGTTTTAAAATGCTAAATAATTATTTTATCAATGTCACAAATACAGATGGGTAACTACTATTGGTACCATCACTGGTACCTTCTCCATTATGCCTCTTCAGGTAAACCTTGACTGATAATTGTCAAAGCTTAGACTCTGACATTAACTACAAACTGCAACTACAGCACACACCACATAAGAGCAATGAACTGTATGTATGCATCCTGTCAGACGAAATTTAAAAAAGAAAATATATTTATTAGTTATAATTAATAATGATTAATATTAAAGTTTATTATAATGAAACTGTTATCTTAAATACCTGTATGGCTATGCATTTCAAATAAAAGAGCAGCAAGCCTCTTTCCCTATATTTGTTATTTAAATTCAAGTGCAGCTTTCTCCTGGAAAAAGTTACCTATTATGGCAGTGACTGAAGTAATATAAGTTTCCAGATATTTTTTGCAGTCAACTTGAAAAATCTAAGCAAATATTCTATGGAAGTAATACTAAGAGCATTCAGAGATAAACATTATCTCAGCAAGCAAATTCAAGTTCAAATGCATGCGAGAATTAACAAACCTCCCAAACCCCACACTTGCCTATTTATTATCTGCACTTATATTTGCACTGAAAGGATCAGCATCATTTTTGTGTTTTGAAATATGATGAAAAGAAAGGTCTTTCAGAAAACAAGTATTAAAATGGTCTCCTTTAATTTATCTTTTCCCTTACACTGGATTGTCTTTTGCTCCATCACATTTCTAAACTAGAAAGACTGCATATGAACTATCATTGACCATGTGTTGATGCCGTGAAGAGTTTTGGTGAGCCGGAATCAGGATCCTGGATTTTGTTTTCCAATGCTTTGTTTACTTAAGCAAAAATTACCTTGTCAAGGGCACTCATAAAGTGTTGATCTCCATTCAAAACAGTGTTGATCAGTTGAACAAATTTACTATGTACTTCCAAAACTGACTCCACAAACTGAGTTGGCATCTAAAGAGGGTAGATAAAACAGAAAGCAAGTTAGCAAGAAAAGTAGTAGTGTCTAACACAAACACATCTACATTAGTTGTAGATTTTTTACTAATTACTCATTTTGAAAAAGTTAACACTACAGTGAATTTTGAGAGGATGGATTCTGCTGTACTGTCACACTATGATGCTAGAGCATGTTTTGGAAATAAAAAGTCTAGGCTATGTTTACAGTCCTGCTATCCAACCTAGATTTGAGTCTATACTGTTCTCATGCCATCTATTTTTCCCTAAAATCTGTTATTACCCCTTTCAAAAATCATGAATGCTAACATAAAGCAACTGATATAATAAAGTGCTGCTTCTTCTACACAGTGACTTCAGAGACAGAAAATCTGGATTATCCCTCTACATTTTCCTTCATAGGGCGGTTATCAATTGAATTTCGTGCACTACATTCCACCATCATATTCTGCATAGAAATGACTCACATGAGCTGGAGGAGTCCCTACACAGACAAGCTGGCAGGCACAAATGCAACAGTGTGAAAGGCATTGCCTCTGTAGCATAACTCCCCAAGAACATTCTCAGGTCACACATTAAAAATGTTTCAAAGTACATAAATTATACAACAGAACAAGTATTTCACACTTTGAAATTATCTACATAAGGGTGCAAATTGTCACCACCCTCATAGGTCTGTATTTATTTCTGTGAGTAGACACTATTAGTTTGAAAGAATAAGTTCAATAAACCTAAAAATAATTGGAAAGCAAACTGTACTACTAAAGACTTCAGTATGCACACTGAAGTTACAGTGGAGTCACAGAATAGTAAGCATTCCTGTGCAGTCAGTAACAGAGTGAATGTAGAACAGCTTGTGTTTATGCATTATTATAGACAGAAACACTGATAGCTAAAGTCACCATCCTAAAGTGAGCACAGATCTAGACAGTAAGATGTACACATGCACAAATACAATGTCAAACAAAAGCTTGTAGTTTGTCTCTGAACAGCAATGCTGGAGAAACAAAAATGGAATTGAGTAATTTAAAAGACATAAACAGAAAAAAGTTTAAGACACTTTAATAAAAAAAAAAAAATTTCAGAAATTACATGATTATATAAAGCAAAATGACTACAAAGCCATTATGAAAACCATCAGATTGAAATCAGGACAGGATGTCAAGTGTTTACAAAATGGAATCACTGGCTTCTAATATACCAGAACAGCAAATGCCACTGACTTAAAGAAATTCAGGAAAAAAAAAAAAAGCATACATAGAACAAAAGGACCGACTTGCCCCGGCAGTATTAAGCAAACAATAATGAGAAATATCTAGCTGCAGTTGTTTCTGGTTAGATCAACAATTACAACAGTGAGCTCACAGAATAGATAATGTGGCACAGCTAAGCATGCTGATGAGAAGTTACAACTTATCCGTCACGTTCCAAACCAATTTTATGGACGCAAAATTAAAAAAAACAACTAAGGGAAGGGCAAACAATCAAGAATGTTAATCAAACAGTCATTTCAGTTGCCTAAAGAAACTCACATTTTCCTGAGAAAGATTGCTGGTTGCTCTAAGGCCCTCATCATGGATATGGTTTTGTAGTTCCTGAATCATATGAGGTAAACCACTTGACACAGCACGAAGTAGAGTATACATATTTGCCATGTCTGTAACAGAGATACATTTTTATAGAGTACACTTAGAAACACTAAAAATTAACACTTAATATAGTACCAAGATTTCAAACAGAACTTTTTATGTGCAGAAACAGGACCAACTGTTTTGAAAGAAAAAATTAACATACACTGGATCACTGACCAAAAAAAAAACCAAAACAACAAACAAACAAACAAACAAACAAAAAAACCTAACATACACTGGATCACTGACAAAAGAAAAAAGGAAAGAGTAGGCCTATTATCAGTATTTACTGAGTCCTGCCATTGTGACTACCTCACCCTTCCAACACAGCATCTTTAGGAGAGACTCTAAGAAGAGAGGTGGGCTAGTGTGGAGAGATAGTGTGCCAGTTGATTTTAAACACTGGCCTTCCTTAATCTCCCTTAGCAGCAGCTGACTAAAATCAGTTTAGGTATTTTCTTGACTTTTTATTTACCTCCAGTGGTAGCTTGAAATTTTTCTCAGGTGAGAAACAACTCTAAACAAACAACTGCTATTTTTATAATATTTTGCCTCCTCGCACCCCCAAAAAAGAAACCAAACAAAATAGATCCAAACCCTGATCAAGCTTGAAAAATTCCCTGGAAACTGAACACACCATTATTAGATACAATTTAAGTTTGACTGTGAAAAATAATTTGTTTCACATGAGAGATACCATATTTCATGCAAGAATAAATATTCTTTCAAAGGTAAGAGGCATGTAGTCATTGGGAAGCATGTTTTTTTTAGTCAGGCAGGGAATATTAATGACAAGAGCATCTCCTTCTGTAAAAAAGATTTGGGATGAGATGTCACAAAAGATTCAGGACAATAAAAAGTGGCTGTGAAAAGATGCCAAAATATTTTATAAGCCTGACCTGTTAAGTGATGATGAAGAAATCTGTTAAGACAGAGCCATTGGTTTACAAAAGAAAACACAAGCATAAAATATGATAAATTCTACAGGACACAGGACTTCAGTGTGTTTTTAAGATGACGAAGACAAGGAAAGAGAAAGAGCATTAGCTGAAAGAAGGATTGTTAGCAGTAAAAACAAGGTTATGACTATATACTTGGAAGAATAAAAATTAGTTACATGCTAAAAGGAAAATGTAATTCAGGGTTTAATAGGGATTTCTAGATCAGTAACATTAGTTGAAAATGTTTATATGCACAGAAGATCACCGAAAAAAGATAGGAAATTGCAATGCTAAGTGAATTAAACAAAAAACCATTTCAATCTTTTTGTGACCAGTGAGACTTACCACTTCTTTTCTCTTGTCTGATAATATTGTGACATTCTGCATGTAGAAACTGCAAGTGATCAGCTACCATCCTCTGTTGGCATTCATGAGTCACTTTGCCATATGAGCTGGGATTCAAGTACTTCCGACATCGCATTTCTTCATCTTTTAATCTACCTAAAACCTACAGAGAAGAGTTTAAAGCACAAGCTGAAGAAATACTGACAACTTATATAGTACCGGAATATACCACAGTGTATGTATGTAGAATGAGAAACAAGAGTAAGTAAAAAGAGTTACAAAAGAACCTGTGCAGGATTAACATTTTATTTTGTCCTTCTGAATCAGGCTGTTACTAAATGAACACAATGTAGTCTGAGTACTAACTAGGCTTGGTCACTACTAGATGTCTACCAGCATTCCATAGTTTTCATCTTGAAATTTCTAGTTCCCTTTAACCTTGTGACTAGTCTTCCCCAATTTCTCTTACCATACTTCTTATTCCTTCTGAGAAAATTTTACCACAATATCTAAGAAAAAGAGATCTCAAAGAATCACTTTACTGTTCCAAATCCATCTGCTTGTATGTAAACATCTGCTCAATAGGTACAGGAGTACATCTGAGCTATTAATAAAAGCTCTTTTTATAACTCAATGAAGGAAATAGGCTTAATCATAAGATAAGTCATATGAATACTGCCATAAAAGCACTTACACCCTGAATATGAGGGGGGTCCAGGGAGAGTAGTGCAGCTGCAGAGTGCTAATGATAGGCAAAACTGCTTTTAGTTTAGTTGAAGTCTTAGCCTGTCCCAGTACAGGTGTGTAACCATTATCTTAAAAGCAATTTCACAGCGCCCTTCTCACCCCTTCTATCTTGGTAGTGCAGACAGTATAGGACCAAGAACTGACTCCCAGTGTTGTATTAATCTTTGTTTTCTTAAACTAGGTATAAGAATTACAAGTCATTTAGCCACAACACAACTTCATACACCACAAAGCAAAATGAAAGAAAATCCACCTTGGAGTATGTAATTTTTAATAATGTTTTGTAACAACTTATGAGTGTTTTCTAACCACATATTGTTAAAACTCTAATGTTACCCTACTCCAAACTGAAAGAAAATAAGGAAGTGAGGAAGTAATACTAATCAAACAGATGTGTTTTATTTTTCTGACTTTTTTTCCACTTTTCATGCCATTGAGTCATCATTTATTATTTTCATCCTGACTTTTGATATTTTGAAATATTTTGATACTGACTGTCCATCCACAGCAAGGTTTGTAGTTTATGTTCTCACTTAAAAGTACAATTTCAATTACATGAAAGCATAACACAAAGAACAGCTATGAGAACTGTAGAGGACAACATGTATCATCAGTAAAATTATTTCAATTATTGCATGTGTATTGAAGAATCTCTTACCTTCTCCATGTACTGTGAGCAATTTGACTCTTGCAATAAGTTCGAAGCTTCTTGTTTATAATACTCCCCTGTTTCATTCAGAAAAGGACACTCAAAAATTTCCTGATAAAACTAGAAGAGAGGATTTTTGTTTAAAGGACAAATAACGTATATACTAGGTAGACATTCCAAATTAAAAATACATAATCAGAAATGCATACCTACCTTTAGGGGGAATTTTTTCTTATACTGTTCAACATGAACAAAGGAGTTAATAACCCCATGGATTACTTTCTGGTTTGGGTCTTCTCCACAGCGATCACTGAAATGGACAAAGACAACATTAATGAGAATGCAGGTATCTGGTGTAACTCATCTAGAGCCAAATGAAATAAAAGTGGATGAAAATAATTTCCAGTAAACTCCCCTGCTCAAATTGGCAAAATTTATCTTACAATAAAAAAATGCACTTATTTCTCTAAGATACATTTAAATTATTGAGATAGTTATTCATAAGCATTCAAAAGCATTTAAAGGTTGTGAAATTTCCAAGTATTTGCTAAGGATCGAAGTATTCCAAATTATATATTCTATGCAAGTAGTTTAAAAGCTACAGTAATTTCCATCTTGTATTTGTAGCCTTCATTACACTCTTGCCCCTTCCACAAAATCCATCCTTTTTACCAGCACCACAACAAGAAGTATGCTGGTTTTTTTTCTGAATATCCTCTCTTCAACATGTAGATTTCAAGTGGAATAAATAACACACCTGGCCCATTATGTCACAATATTTAACCATACATCATACAGAAAAGGAAAACCTTACATCTTCCAGTGAAGTTCTTAGCTTCAAATGAAGGAGTTGAAGTGAAGAAAATGTTGTCTTTAGTTCCATTCAGGTGAAAACAGAAGTAATTAAAACAAGTGTTTTGCATGTTAAAAAGACTAGTTTTCAGTCCTTTGCAAAGACTGGGAAATAACCAGCACTCAAAACAACACAGACTTCCTCTTAAGACATGAAAAGTTCTACAAAAATTCCACTTTTCATACAACTAAGTAAAAAATATTCTCTAACTCCTAAGGTGCTAAATAGGACTAAAACATGATTTAGAAAAATATATTTATGATTAAACATCAAAGAAAAAATTCCACTTTTCATATGCACTTTACAACTAAGTAAAAAATATTCTCTAAATCCTAAGGAGTTAAATAGGACTAAAACATGATTTAGAAAAATATATTTATGATTAAGCATCAAAGACAAATATTACCATATACTCTTCTAGGCTGGGGTGAAATGGGAGAGAAGTAATTTTGCTAATGCCATTTATTTTCGTTTGTAATCAGGAAAAACTCGTAGGATGTCCATGAGCTGTGGAGGTTTACCAGGACAGCCACACCAGCAGTCACTGTATTATGCAAACCAGACAATCTTCATGTATCTTCATCGATACTGCTTTCAAACAATACTGTTTCCTCAGTTTTGAAAACTTAAGCTTATGATGGGTGTAAAGAATTAGCTCTCTTACAGATAATGGACAGCCACTGGATGGTTTATTATCCATTACAAATGAACTGAACTGATGGATTGCATCAGGGATGGTCTGATTTTTTGACACGGAACAGGAAGATTTCCTCTGGTTGTGGGAGCTGAACCAATGGAATAAACCTGGGTTTGGGTACATGTAATGACACCCTGCATCCTTGCCAACATCTCTCTGCAGGGTCTGGTTTATGATGGCAGAGGCGCAGCACAGAATCATAGAAGGGAAAAGTCCCATCTGCCGTGGGCCTGCACCTCCAGCCCAGAGGGGCCCAGGAGCATGGAGAGCTGCAGGACGCATGCAGCCTGTGCACACAGGGCTAGGCCATGGAGCATAGGAAGCCACAGAACCAAAAGGTGAGCGTATTACAAAGCAGGGCTCTGGCAAGAGACAGCCCAGAACAGCACGCACCTGCAGGGCTCTGGACTTGGTACACACGAACACAAGCAGCATCACTGGAGGAACAGCTCAAGTCCCAGCTTCCCTCTGCTGGGTCCACAGGCCACTCGAGCCCTTAGCCCATACATGTGTGGGATGGGAGGGGGCAGCAATGGCAGACCCAGGGGACTAAAGGAACATTAGGAAAGAGCTGTATGTGTACAGGAGACATGCTCAACTGAAGAGCAGGAAGGAAGGAAGGAAGGAAACAAGCTTTTGAAGCAGAGGTCAGACGGCTCAAAGGTAATAAATGAAAACAAACCCAGCACAGAAACAGGCCTTGCCTGCTCTGGCAGCACTTCAGGGTTTTATTTACACCAATGGCACTCTGCTCCCAGGAATGTGTAGTGCAAATGTCAAAAAAATTTGACGGAAATTTTAAGGACGACTTTCACAAAACTGCCGCACTAAAATGGAATTGGTGACCCTGCAAAGGCAGAAGTCTATGAAACATTTATTTTCCTTCTGGCAGTCCTCAGCGAGGAATACAGATGCACAAAGCTACAGAGCAGCTATAACACAGGTTGAAGCAGAGATGTCACAGGATAGAAAGTCTATAAAGGTATGATGATGTTTGGAAAGGAATCTGGATAAAAAGATTAAGTGCTAGAAACACAAGTTCCACTAATTCAGGTGGTGACAAGTTATTTTTTTCCAAACAAAATGGAGAAAGCTACAAAACACATACACAAGAAAGTTGTGCTGGTTTATCTTAACTCCATCTTGTTCCTGTCTTCAGGCTCAAGCTAACGGTGGATGTTCAACATGTACAGTGTATTACTACAGCCCCAAAGAACATTTTAAAAATTTCAAGTACAATAATTAAATATCAGATTCACTAAAAGAAGATTCCATCACTCAAAAGAAGTGCTCTGTGTCAGACCAATGGTTTTTCAAGGCAAATTACCTATAGAATTCATTGTCAACTAGATGAGACTGTTCCAAACACTTTTAAAAAAGTTAACTTCCAATAGCTTTAATTTCAAACAAATGGTACAGATAATGTATCAGCTTAGACAGGAATAGGTCCAGTTAGTTAGAAAGTGTTAATTATCTTCAGTTGAGAAGCCTCTCTCAGTTAGTCTGTACTAGTCACACTGTCATTTGAGATAGCACCTGAGTAATTTCCAAATTATTTCTGTTTAAGAATTTAATTGATGAATTTTCTCACAATTCAAGATCTTGCTGGCTTCCTGTCGTGTTGAAACAAAAATGCTTAAGTTGATATTCAGCTTGCCTTGTAGGAGGAGTGCTTGGGCTAGAGGGAGGGGGATGAAAGTGTTACACTCACAACTCTGTATTAGGAGTGCAGGCAGACAAGACAGGTTTAAGTGATTTAAGAATTCTCTGGTGTTCAAGGAGGCCAATCCTGCTCCCTTTTGCTCAGTCACAGCTCTCCATCTCTCTTCCTTTGCTTTGGCACTCATCTAATGCTTTGCTGAATTGACTTGTGAACTTGGTGAATCATTAGCCAAGATGGTTTTTTGTCACATTAGCAGTTCAGCTGGGTCACTAAGGGACTAGGTGAGCACCAAATTCAGCACATGAAAGGTAGTAGAGCACAGCCTGCTCCTTTTCAGTGTCAGTAAACTCTTAGATCAGTTTAGTCATCTTGTTCAACTGAGCCACAAACCACTACTTGCATTTCTTTATTTTCACGTATCAAAAAAAGTTTATTGAAAAAGGTTTTCACACACATTTCCACTCCCACCCACCAGTGAAATATATACATTAAGAAAAGTCTCCAGCATCACTATGCTTGTTGTAACAAAGGAGAAAGTTCTTCACCATGAATTAGGGAATCTCCATTTAGTAAAAATAGTCTGAGTAAAAATGGATAAAGCACTAATAAGTCCTGGCTACAAAGGAACCATGATTCAACAAGTGGATCCAAATAAATACTTCCTGGCTTCAGAAATGCCATCCAAAAGAGACATCATATCTGTTACTTTGTTGTCAAATATTTAATTCAGGAATGAAAAACACTAACTATTAAAATTAGGTTTTCAATGCCTATTTTTTTTCTGACCAACTGCACGTTCAAGGAAGCTCAATCTGCCAAAATACCTCTCTCCCTCAGTTTACCTGACAGTAAACCAGACTGGTTTACAGACACCAGTCTGGTCACCTGAGAAATCACTTAAAAAAACTCCAGTCATTAGGCAACTCCAGAGTGTTGTATCCTAAACAATGGTAGGAGTGCAGAAACTAATGAAACTTACAACTACACACAAGATCTGTAGTGCATCCAAAATTTCTTTATTTTTTATTCATAAATTAGAAGCTCCTTTAGAAGTTAAATAAAATTTTTTAACTAAAGCTTTAAAAGTCCCAAGCTCTTTGGCTTTGTTTAGAAGTATTAAAAAAAAAAAAAGGTATTCAGAAATAAAATAATAACTTTCCCTCAAACTACAAAAAATAATTATCTTCATTTTATTCAAGTCAAACACCAAAAATGTTAAGTGAAGGTACTGATCTGAAAAACAGAAAATCAGAAGCTTTGTCACTTGCAAGAATTGTTCTGGGTTTCATGCAAACACAGCTTCTCTGGCTTTGGCAAATCTTTGCCTGAGGCCTGGTCCTTAACTTGACTGACAGCACTAAAGCTAAAGGCAGACAGCACCAGGTGGAGAAAAAGGCAAAAGGCATCCTATGGGACCTGGACAATTAGAATAATCGTCAAATATTAAAGAATAACTCCTCTCCTATCCCATTGATAAGAAGGGTTGCGTTGCTGAAACAGAAAGATCACTACTCTTGTCGTTACAGGAATTGACTGCCTTTTTCTACACATGAGAGCCACAAATACACAGCTACAATGAGAAAAGCAGATAGACCATCACCATCAGAAAAGAAGTTACCTTAAAAAAACCAAACATAAAAGAATTCTATCAAAGTCCACAGATTTTCAAAGTAAAAATATAGTGCAACACCCCCACATTATGTTAAAGCAAGAAACAATCAAAGACTCACTTTTTTATTTCTCGGAGGAGCATCCGAATAAGGATGGCCTGCAGTGGCTCAATCATTAATTTTCTCCACATATCAAGAGCTAGCTGTCAGGACACAACACAAGTTTACATCAATAAAAAGTACATTAGAAAAAACCCTAAAAACCACCACACCAAACTCAGAACAGTACCAAAGATGACACAATTCCCCATTCAGGATTTTAAAAATTCAGTTGTTATGTAACCTCTTCTTTCCCTAGTCAGGCAGTATGTGAACGTTGGCTTCCCAGCCTGCATTCTTCCTACACATCTCATAGAACTGATTCATTCCTTGGTTCTACTCCAAGTATTCTCAAATGCATATAAGGACTATAAGCAAGCTGGTTACAAGGATTTTGAGACTACACATAAACAAAACATCTGCACAGTAATAGGTAAGTAACATACCTTTCTAACCAAAGTGTCTGAATGTGTATAAACATCAGTATTTCTAACAATGATTGCAAAATAAGCCTCAGCTGACAAAAGGGAATTTCTCTTGGCCAATTTGTCAGAGGTCACAGTCAAAGACACAGAATCCTTTCATCCAGCACACAAAGAACGTCTCCAAACTAAGCTGCTTACATCTTTAGCAAAGTCACTGGCAAGCTAACATTTGGCTCCTAATGGAATTCCAATAAATTCAAGAATTCATCAATTCTTACAGGTGAAGCAGTTGCTCCCAAGATATACCATTTTTAAAAACACAGTTGCAATAGTTCAAATGAGCTCTTACACTTGAATGAAAGGCAGATTTAAAGCCCAAAAGAGATAAGCTTTGACACAACTAACAGGTCATTAGATTTAAAAATCAAACTATCAATCAGGTATGCCTTAACTGAAAGCAGGCACACAGCTATCAACTGCCACTGTGACCCCCTCTGTGAAATAGATTTCCTTTTCAAAAAGCAGACAAAATGAACTTGCTCCAACTGTCACAGCTATTCAGCACCCATGTTGCAATACAGAAAGTAAACCTGACACAACTGCACCATAAGCAGGCTAAAGGAGAGGTAGAGGTTTGCTTATAAATCCAAAGACAGATGATGCTCTGAAACCAGTTGTCTTAGGAGTGATTTTCACTGTCTTGACTTGTGGAGAACAGTTAAGTTTCTGTAAGGCAACAGGAACTCATCCAGTACAGAATGAAAGAAGCCAGCTGGAAGAAGCCAGCTCTGGAGAGATAGAAGAAGAGGGAAAAAAAAATGAAAAGAACTGATACATTTTGTGACTATGAGGTGAAGAGAAACAAACTCAGGTAGATCAATTCTGTAATGTGGTGTCATGGTCCTTCTCACATATGAGCTACCAGTGGGAAACAAAGTCAAGTCACCTATTGGAATTTTCTTGTCAAATGAACTATAGACAGATCAATCCAGCAACTTGATGTATTAGTTCAAGACAGTTTCTCCCACTTGAGGATAGGGACTGATCTTACTTCTCCAACTGGACTCGCAATACTGAACGTGACAGTTTTCTCCATTTTCCAGAATCTATTTCTGGGGGGAAAAATCCCAGAAGACACATCTTAAATAAAGGTATTTAAGCTCAGGGCTCCCACAGACCCATTGAAAACTCAGGAGTTTGAAATCAGTGATAGGAGCTCAACTCAGAAAAGCAGTGTCCGTCACCATGTGTTCATAACATAGAGAAGAAAAAAGTAAGCAAGCATTTGCAAGCACTGGCAGACCATTTTCATTAACCTATCTCATCCTGTAAATTTCCTAGTACAACAATTACTGAATGTCTGAAACACTTGTGGGGATGAAGAACTGTTTGAAGCTGTGCCCACACACCTCACACACCTCTGCTCTCATGTAAAGATCTACTGTTACACACCCCAGAGAACTGAGCAAGCATGGACTTGTTTAAGATTACTGAAAAGCACACAAAGTTTTGTTACCACTCAAGAGTGATGTTGAGACAGAAACTTCAGAACAGAGAGTGCAGTTCTGCTTCTAAAAATACTGGGCATTATTTCTGTAACTTCATGCTGACACTGAAGAAAACTATATATAAAATAAACATGTTTGCCCTTGAGTAGATAAAGGCTAGATCATTTCAGTCATCTAGAATGGCATAAATGGTAATTCTTTCCATTCTAAAGTGATGAACAACAAATAATTTGACTTCTGCCAGAGCCCTTGTACAATCCAAAGAATAAAAGATAGAATCCTACAGAAACCATAAAGAAAGAGTAAATGCTTTCAAAACAAAGACTTGATAAACTTGTCAAGTGCCTTGTAGCTCAGGAAATGGAACAATGAATTCACCAAAATAGTGCTGCAATTTAATACACTAACATAGGACTCAAGTCTCCATCACTTCTCAGGACAATGGAGTGACTGCTGTAAGCCTAATCCTACACCAGTCGTGAATAGATATTAACTTTACTGCCTTGAGAGTCTCAAGAAAAGCTTTTATACTTTGTCACATCAAGAAATAGAAGCGTAAAAACTAACATTTCAAGGGCTTCCAAAGCCAAAAGTATACTGCTTCTTCAACATGTTTTCTAGATAGCAGTATCACTTAATCTAAAGTTTGTTTGCAAAGTGTTTCTATTCTCACATTTTAAACCCAAGTTTTCCAACAGTTTTCATATTTATTTATTTTCCCTGCCAGGTCATTCTTATTTTTCTATACCAAAACTGTAATCTCATTTTACAAGGGGAACAGTGCTTACATCTACAATATTTCTGTGACATAAAAAAGTGAAAATTTTAAAGGACAAAGCTGAACTCACAGCATTCTGAAGACTGTTTATATCCAACTCCACTTTCAGAGATACTCACCTCTCCAATTTCCATCAAAGGTTCATTCATATCCACCCCTCCATAACCATACTGAAGATCAGCTTCAGTCAATTTGTTCTTCTTAATAAACTGTGTGTTGAGGTACCTACAGAAATAAGGATATCCTCATCAAAACAGGCAAAAATAAAAAGGCTTTTTAAATTGGGGTTCAGAATTGTGAATGCCTTTCACATCACAAAATATAACCTCCTTTAACCAATGCCATTGCTCTTTGTAGAAAAATGTTACAATACAAATGACATTGAAAGAATTTACATCACATTAAAACAGTAGTGTTGGTAACAGAGATCAAACAGGAACCTGAAATACCACTGTCAGCATTTTCTTGGTGAGCAATATACCTGTGTAGGAACCCAACCTTTTAACATGCACTGCTTATACACACATCCATGTATGGGCAAAATAACTCCCAAACTCACTGATCAGTATTAGAGTGCTAGTAGTTTATTTTATTGATAGAAAAACACTCCTACTATCGGATATTTTTAAGTTGAAAGTATTTCCTTCTACCTGTACTGCTCATTCTTCTGTGTTTCTCTCAGACTGAAATGCAGAAGTACTGCTCATTTTGACAGGGCAAACTTTTGTGTGTTACAATCCCTTCCTCAGGTCATGGTAACTAGCCAACAGTCATATTACAAATTTTAAAGAGAAGAATTTTCAGAAATTATTTTAAGTAACAGCTATAAAGAAGAAATGCTATAAATGCTATTTTAAAATTCAGTATTTACTACTGTATGCATAGTTTTTATGAACAACACAAAATGGATTCTGTGCAAGACCTGCCAAAACATCCCTCTTGACTCTCAGTATTCCATAATGTTACAATAGTATTCCCATAATGTAACATTTTTAAACAGAAGCATTCATTCCTTTCCCAGGTAACTGGGAAAAAAAAATCTATTTCCCAACTACACTTATTTCTTATATTAGAAATGCTTAAATGAGGCAACTGAGAATGTTATTTAAATTTCTGATCTAACCAGAAGTTTTGAGATACTCAGTTTCAGACACTGAAAAGAGCCAGATTACTGGAGCACTTTAAGAGGCTTCAGAGGCTGCTGGTGTTCTATTTCCCAACAACACTTATTTCTTATATTAGAAATATTTAAATGAGGCAACTGAGAATGTTATTTAAATTTCTGATCTAACCAGAAGTTTTGAGATACTCAGTTTCAGACACTGAAAAGAGCCAGATTACTGAAGCACTTTAAGAGGCTTCAGAGTGGTGTTCAGACCAGAGATGTCTGAACACTCTCGACATGAAGGCAAAAGCCAAGCAAAGGAGAAAAGGAGGAACACACTGTGAAGTCCTGTGAACTTGAAAGAATTTAGGACACCACAGTCCAAAGAAGGAAGACTTGTCATAGCGTGGGGATGACAAACTGGAGTACAGCAGCTACTTTCAGAGCTACTTTCTTATGGAGTACTGTAACCTGTGCTACCCTTGATACCAACCATGAACTGGAAATGTAGGTCTCTCTAGAAGGCTACAGGCCCTCCATGTAATACAAAACCTGTGAGGACATTAGAAATACCTTGAACACCAGCCTTAAGCAGGCCCCTTGGCGGCATTTTCCCATCTTCCCCCACGTGAACAAAGCCAACAGCTGCCATTCTGCTTTTCTTATTAAACTTGCCCAGAAGGAAAGTCCTACACTCCCCCCACTTACCCTCTCTCTCTTCCATCAGTACATACAGAAAAAGAACTAAGAGTAGCATGTAAAACTAAAAATTGCTATACCATGATATGCTGGTATTATTACAAATATTTTAAAGACAAAATGGAACAAAGCAAAAGCTGCACCATGTGTGTTTAATTTTCAGGAATGTATTATAAGTATGTAATACTTATTTTTTTTTCTTTAAATGACTTAATGCCAATTTGCTGGATAAGAAAACTCTCCCAATCACTTGAAATTAAAGTACACAGACTAGATTTTTTGGAAGCACCTATGAAACCAGTTACAGCACCAAGACGTTGGTAAGGCTTAATGTCCAGCATTGGTTTTAGCTATTCTTTATTTTTTATTATTATTTATTTATCTGAAGAAGTTTCTTTCAGTCTTCCTTATTCCATCGGTTTTATCACCTTGGTTTAGTCAAGCACATGAGGGATTTTACTTTTCAAACTGAATCCAGATTTGTTTTCCTAGCAAAATGCACTGAGGAGGATGGGTGAAAAAAAAAAAAACAAACCAAAATCAACACTGAAGAAAGAAAATATTTAACTTATTTTCCAATTATATGATCGATCTCGCATTTTATGAATTTTGCTCAAAAGCGTCTCACATCTGAGTAGTGTTTCAAATATTGCCTATCAGGTTAGAAGCAGAGATGCAAGCCTAATTAAATTTTAAAGGAATCTATTTTAAAATAACTTTCAGATTACCACACTGATCAGTTTTCATTCCTGGAAGAATTATACAAATTAGAACCTGGGATACAACAGAGTCAACTAAATTACGGTACTTTTTTCAGAGCAGGCATGCAATAAGAAAAGAACTCCAACTGATTCATAAAAAGTAGAGTATCCTAAAGCTTTGACTCCAACCATGCTGCTTCAACTGCAAACAGTAGTACAGTGCCATCCTTGTAGAAGAACTCCTAGGATTATGAGCTAATACACTGCAGGGTTGATTAGCACCAACACATTTGGCACTGTAACATCAAGCAGAATATATTAGTACTGCAAGAACTTTAGGAACCGTCTTGGATACTTACCTGTTGAGGCATTATTCCTTTATGTTCTGATACCATAACTATATCCTCTCCAAAATTAACCTCAGGCACATTCACCTATTGCTCTCTTTAATCAACACTCTTCAACTTAACCTGCAGATCATGTTAAATTTCATGTTAATTTCAAAGGTTTAACAACTCTTTTGCAAAGCTTACCTGTATAAACAGTCCATATAGTCTGCCCCTTTGCTATACTCTTCCCAGTATCTGTGATACATAACCAGTACTTGTTCTTCAGATTCCAGAACTCTCTGTGAAGGCACACACACCCCACACACCCGAATTAGTATGAAAATAGCACGCATACTTAGAAAGTTATCACAGGATTATAACTTTGGAATATTTGCATATTCAGAATTGTGGCAATGACCAAAAAGCTGACACATCTAGTACTACCAAGTTTTGGTAAGCCAGCTAGAACACCTGCACTTACTTTATTTTGCATTTAAAAACAGCAATCTCTCTACTGAATTATTTTCTACTGATCTTTTCAGAAGCACTTGCTTGAATAAGCCTGGTTCATATTCTCACATCAAACTGGTGGGATAACTCACAGACCCATTCTCTCACTGACACAGACCAGTTTTATATTCACTCAGCCACATGCACTGCACACTGTAAGAACTGACCAACTATAACCATTTAAAACCACTATGCCTTACTGGATAGACAAGTCCTCATACTTACCAAGAATCATAAAATAAAACAAGTTTAACAAAGCACAGATACATATAAATGAAAAAAAAAATTAAAGTTTTTCAAATCTAGACCCAAATATTTTGAAATTTAACCAAATCATCATCTAAAAAGCTACTGAACTTCTCAAAATAGATTTATATTTCAGAGAGGTAAGTTCAACAATTTAAACTACTTAATATGATTTGTGAGGGGGGATAAGATCCTAGGAATTCAACTTCAATTCTCTCTAGAGTTTGTAATTTCAAAATCTGGCTCAAGCAGCAAAGAAGCCCATGCAAAAAAACAGTAAAAAAAATAGTGAAAGAGGAAAGCTGGTAGATAAAATAGAATTGAGAATGCTTTACTCTGCTGTATGCATTTTGCACAGGTTTTAATCTGGCTCAAGCAGCAAAGAAGCCCATAAAAAAACAGTAAAAAAATAATGAAAGAGGAAAGCTGGTAGATTAAATAGAATGGAGAATGCTTTACTCTGCTGTATGCATTTTGCACAGGTTTTCCAACGTTACCTCAGAGACAAGTAGTGGATAGCCAATTTAAAAACCTCATGCATGCTTTCTGCTACTTCCCAAAGCTTCCACTGTGCTGGCACCTGCCTGATTATCCTAAGTGAGGTCATTCAGCTCACTAGGTAAATGAGGAAGAATTATTTGGCAGAGTTCTCTGCTAATTTACTGAACTGATTTAGTCTATCAGAGTGCCAGAATTATCCTCTCTGTAACCAGTGGAACTGCCCATTAAGACACCCAGTCTATCTTGTCAAACACTTAGGTACCTAAGCATGAAGCTATTTAACAGCACTACGCAGAATTTGCAATGCTTCACCCCCTATAAAGACACTAAAGAACTGATAAGCATCTTATTTAAATCTGCTCCTCTTTTTACTGATATAGATGGAGGCACCATTCATCTGTCCTATCTACTAAACATGATGAATCATAATTCTAATGAAATTTGCTGTCTTAGCTGATGAAACAGAAGTTAACTCACAGCTATATAGACATACAAATATTGCTGTCATAATAAATATTTTGCCATTATTTCCTCTCCTCCCAAGTGTTTGTGTTATTTCTCACATATTTCAGAAGATTTTTGTTTATTTTTTTAACAGAGTATATACATTCAGTTTCCAAGACACTAGAGCAGATACATTTCTGTTGAAACAGAAGGCTAATGACAAGCTACAGTACATTTGCAAAATGAAGGTATTTCTCTAACTTGACTATAAGCATTCAACGTAAAAGAAAGAACTTACTTTTCAAGCCAATGAATATATTGCATAAACCCTAACTGTTGGCTTAGAAAGAAAATTATTTATTTTGTGTCTGTAGTGTGTCTGTAATATCAACAGGTGCCTGTAATATCTGCCTACATTTGTGTACATGTTGTGACATGTGTTACATATTTCATACATACAAGTATCCTGGCTCTGCAACTCTATAATCTGTGATTTAGTCTCATAAAGACCTACGAAAAGTCAAAAAAAGGATGAAGAACACCTACATGGACATCAATAACTGTACAGGTTACCTTGTGCAAATGGCGTACATGATTCTCCAAAAAAATTTTAGTCTCAGTATAAAGTCTCTCTCCAAGAGGTTCGGGATAGGCCACACACAAAGCATAAATGTCTCTGGGCTCAAAGTCAAGGTTTGTATTAAAGTGTGAAAACATATCAACAAAGTTTATTATTTACAGAACCCTTTCTTCTCCATGCATGCAGTTCAGGTTTTGGGGTTTTTTACATTAAGCAAAAAAGATAAAATGGATTATTTTCTGAAATTAGTCTAAGTATTGGCTTGTGCAAAATCCAAGTTTACGGCATCAATCAATATTAAATTTTAAATAGTGAATGCTGAGGCAATGTTAGAGCTAAGAACTTAAAACTTCTGATAGTCCCACACCAATGTGGCTTCTACCCTTCATTTGCCATGTATAATATACAATAATCTCAAGGTGAAGGAGCAGTTTTCATGCACCATTGTTCTATATTTGCAGTCAACATGAACTGAAACTCTTCTCATATAATGGACTAAATAGATTAAGAACATGATTAGTCAAGTACAGAGCAGGGCAAACACCTCAACATGAACTGAAACTCTTCTCATAAAATGGAAAGAAGTACTAAATAGATTAAGAACATGATTAGTCAAGTACAGAGCAGGGCAAACACATGGTGAAGCTGACTTCAAGTTTTCCTTCCTGGAGTCAAAAATAACTTACCGTCCCTGCATTTTGCCAGCACCTCCACAGGTAAAACAATTTCAGGGGACACTGAAAATTAAATAATCACAATGGTGGTGTGGATAAAAGAAAGTCTGTATTCTTTTAACCATTATTATAATGTCAGTAATTCTGTTTAGATCACAGCCACAGAAAACAATTGTACTTGCTAACTTAAATGGGCAGCAGCAACCTGCTAAGCCACCCTTAAGGTGGTTTTGTCCCTAAACTACCTTGCGGAGCTACACCTTTGGTTTGTATCAAGTTTTAAGGGTAACTTGAGGAAGAAAAGTTATGACTGAGAACTTTGCTTTCAGAGAAGTCAAGCAAGGATTAAGTCAAGCTTCACATGAACAACTGTGGGAAATAAACTAATTCTACAAAAATTACTTTAAAACATGGCTTAACCACTAAGCCTAGGCACTTTATAAAGCCAGCCATGGTAGAAATCAGTAATTTAGTGTATCACTTTAATCAAGACAAGACACAAGATGTGCTTTCCTCTAGTCTACCCTAAAAAAAGCACGTGCCTGTGTGAAAGGAGGTAGAAGACAGAGTTGAAGAGTCACCTGCTTAATCTACAGAACAGCGTCAAACTCTCATCACACAGCTTGTCAAATGCACATTTCATTTTTTATATAGAATTACTACTCAAAACAAAGAAGACTCTGATGCAGGAGAACTAATTAGGAAAAAACCCTTTATCCAGTAACTGGAATCTCAGAGACCCCAAGCAGAATCTAAACTTGTGTACATTATTTCACTCACACAGATCATCTTTGCTAGAATTCTCCTCAGAATAGCAAGAAGTGTTAAATGGAAACACTGTGAAACAAAACAGGTAACATTCACTGCTTTGTAACAGTAGCTCCCATTGCACTACACCAGCTTGCAAAGTAATGACCAATAAAATATCAAAGCAAACTTAAATAGTGAAGAATGAAATATTCTATTAAAGAGAATGTAAAGAATAATTGGTTTTCACACTTTCCTGTCCCCAACAAATTTTCTCAGTCTAAGGATGGTGAGTAGTCAAATGCATCCTCAATATAATTCAAGCCACAAGCCTCTTCATTATGCAAAGATATTTTTGAGAAATTAAACTCAGAAATCTTCATAATTTGCTCACAAGCAAAGGGGATATGACTTTTTTTCTCTTTTGATCCACAACTACACTACCTGAATCACCACAACCTACAAATCTCTATGACAAGAACAACTTACAAATGCAGAGGAAAGCAGCAGTCTTTACCACAGCAGCACAAGAATATAGCAATAGCCGTTTATTAGATGAAAGCAGCAAACAAAAATCTCTGATTTCATCTAAGAATGAAAATGGTATTTCTACACCTTCATGAAAATGCACACCTTCCAAACATGCCTTTCCTTATTCTAGAGAACAAATTTTCTTACAAACGAAGAAAGCTGAATCTAGTACTTTTCCTTGACATTTGCCACAGTGTTTAATATCAGCAGACACACAAACTAAGAGCTTAATCACAGAAGCACTTGAACAGGTACCTCACCCTCCTGTATCAGATGAATACTACTTGCTGGATATAGTTTCTCTGGAATTATACAAAAGAAAAGCTATCATGAGACTGAAAGATATATGACTGTAGCAAAACTGTTCTTTCTTGCCCAATTTGTACTTGTTTCTTTATCCATTTTGAGTCCAGAATCCAAGTTTGAGGGTCATATTCAAAGCGTTGTGACTCTCATAACAAAAAATAATAATAAAAAAAAAATCTCTGAGGTTAAAATAATCACTAATCATCACTGATATTTTACTCCATAAACTTAAAGCACATTTTTCCTGTGCTGCTGTCCCACAGAACAACAGGAAGAAGCCTTTACTGTTCAATAATTTATCTTTAATGGTGAAAGCCATCTGTTCTTCCAGTTCAGCATGCAGTTTTGCAGGGTGAGAAAGGCCAGAGGAAGCTGCAGCCAAACTGCTGCCCAGGGGCCTTCACTCTGTACTGAGAACAAGAACATCAAAACCCTTCTGTGACTTAAGCACTTTGGTAATTGCTATTTGAGGGGCATTACCTGAATGGGCAACTGAAGCACTTCCAAACTAAGAAGGAACAAGAATGAAATTACTATCAACAAGAAAATACTATATCCAAGGCTATAAAAACTCACAAATATTGCCCTCGGGGTTAAAAAAGCACCTAGTTAAGACTCTTCTACACAACCAGAGCAGAGCTTTGGGAAAATTTCTATTCATCAACCTTCTATAACAGAACCAAAATTTGTAGAGAATTTCAGGACTCAGTCAGAAAGAATAATGACCATAGGAACTTCATTTACTCTTTCTTCTTGGCCAGTTGTTTTTAAAAATACATATTTAAGTTTCTGGTTCATCATAGGTTCCTTGCAAAACAGTTCATTAGAGGAGGCAGAACAAACTTGGAGAAAAAATGGTGGAAAAAAACCAGATGGCCATGCTGCATACTTTTAAAATAATTCTGTTTGAAGTACAGCTGTCCCTGGGTACTGTTCAGCTTATTTTAACTTATTGGGTAGAAATCCCAAGACAACAACAGGAAGAGCTTGATGTTCTACCTGTTCCAAAAAGTTCTAGTTAAAAGGCAGTTACCAAAGTACAGAGGAACTACCCACCACTCTCTAACCGAGCCTTAACTTAAAAAGCACTCCTATGCCTACTGAACAGTCTTGAAAGTGATACAATGTATTCACAATAACACCTCAAACAGAGACATAACTGTCGCTCATTTACCAGACAATGAAACAAGCTCATACACATTTCTTTCTGCAGAGAATCTTCAAGGGAAATCTGAAGGTCAAAGGTGGATCACGATGACTCACATTTAAAAAAAAAAGTGACATATGGTCTTTCAGGTGATCTTTTCCAGCAGATTTTAACTCTTACACCATTGTGGTTCCCAGCTCATTGCCATTGTAGCATTTCAAGTATGAAGTAAAATGTTTATTTAAAGATAAGCCATGTTTAACAATAAAATTACCATAAGTTACAAAGGAAACACTATATTCAAGACAAACAAGTTCTGGGGAACTAGTGAGGCAAAAATAAGTTCTAGAAGTGGAATATGTGCAGTACAAACGTGTCATCCCTAAAATACTGTCAGCTTCTGTATTCCACTGGATCTCAGCTGCCCTGAACAGCACAAGGGAAAGCTAACACTTCTTAGAATACACTGATGCAAATTGAAACAGTGATTGCTTGCTGTATCTTATCCTTTGTGTCCACATCACTGTGTTGACTATACAGTACAAAGGTCAACTGATACTATAATCAATGAAATAACCTGCATGGGTTTTATTGAAACAGTTCAAATAATTTGCCATCTTTCTATTGTGCTGATTAAGCAATAAGAGAAAGAGTTAATAGAACATTTCCTTTCAAATTGCTGTAGACGTTTAGAAACATTACTTCAAATTAAACTGAATTTAAGAGAGAATAAAAAGTTAACAGGGAACAAGATGACGTATTTTTTAAATGCCAATTTAAAAAAATATCCTTAATACTTCAGTCTTCTTTATGTATAAAACCTGGAAAAAGCTTTTATTCCAGCTGTATAGAATTACCAGCTCCACCAAGTTTTGAGCACCCATTGAGCAGCTTGTGTTAAAACACAAAGTTTGGTTACAGGAAGCAGAAGTACTAAAGAACCAACATTCAAGCTGGAAGTTACACAAACTCCTTGGGCCATTCAGGCACAGACAATAAGCCAAAAGGCTCAAGCCTGTGCCAAATGGAACACTAATAGTGCCACTTTCCAAGGAATGTAATTAAGAGAAGATACTAGGTAAGGTCTTAAGAATTACAAGCCAAATGATTATTCCAAGACTGCCTCCTGAGTCTGCTATTCATAAGCAATCTTTTTCTGATGTTCAATCAACTGGACTAAATCCCAAAAGAGGATCAACAGCAAACTTGTGTGCAAGGTCTCCACATAAGTTGTAAGCAAAACAGTGTGACAAGGAATCAATACAGCATCTTCTGCAACAATTCTTATTTTATATTCAAATCTATTTTAGATACCCTTGTTTAAATGTTTAAAATTTTAAGCTGCAGAATTTAACTACTTGATAAAGACTGAATTATGTAATCCTCAAAAACTGCTTAGAAAGAATGACTGCAGAACAACTTCTCAGCATATAAGTACCCACCTAATTAGTTCAATTTTTTTTTAAATTCTGGAGTCACATGAACTTGACTTCAATACAAGGTGTCAGGTCACGCCCTCAGAAATTAATTACAAAATTTTTAAATGAAAGAGATCTTTAAGATTATTACACCACAAAATGTCTCCACCAGAACTAGGAGCCATGTACATATACACATGCACACATTCAAAACACAGGCACGTGGGAAAGCAATTCTGAGCAAGCCCCCCACCCACAGAATAAGCTTATCTTGTAAAAACTTATACATAAGGATCTTCTCAGGTGCTTCTTTTTTCACCCACAAGAATTAACAAATCAATAAATAAGTCTAAACGTTTCTTACTCCTCACAATTAAACCAAACTGTGACCAATCCCTGCAGAACAGGTGCAAAGCCTCCTAAAATTCTCCAATTATTCACCACAGTGTAATGGCTAATGAATATATAGACACAGGGCACAGTGTAACAGGTTAGAAACATTATACTTCTTTTAGAAGAAGTTCACTGAAACTTATATCTTGCAAAATATTACAGGTCCATTTTACATGTGAAACACAAACCTTTCCACTAAAACAATGTATGTACAGCTGTCACTTGAACAGCAACACCATATGAAGGCAGAAAGAGTAGTTATTCCTAAATATAGCTTAACTGTCACAAGTAATAAGGCAATAACAGTGAAGGGAAAGGCAGAAGGCTTTTTAATAAATGCTTGCTGTGGAAATGTCTAGTATGGTAGTTATCAGTACAGTCAGAAATGCAAAGAAGAGGGAGAAATCTTTACACAGAACCTCATCATCCCCCACATCCCAAATTTAAAGATGTGCACTCTCTGTCTTGGGTATTTACCCAGCTACACACAAACACTTAAACATACAAGAAAACCTCACTGTCAGAATAGGGGACATGCAACACCTGTAAGAACAGCTTTAGCATAAGCCAAGCATCAGAGCTACCAGAAGTGACTAAAACTCAGGCCAGTTTACCTTTTATCAGCATGGTGATCTGCACATAGACTGCCTCCCAAATATGCAGAATTTCGCATCTCTTTCAATTTATTCACAGTCTTAATAACAGGTGCAGCCTAACAACAAGCTGCTCAAGATCACTGTTATACAACACAGGTTTACTCTGTGCTAAACACATCACACAAACACATTAAGTCAGATTTTTCACTTAAAGGATACGAGAAGCGATCGTTCCACGTTGCTCTTTCAACATAATCCAACATCACAACAGCTTTAATCGTTGTTAGAAGTTTGTTCCATGTTTCATCAAAGTCAACTACTCGTGGTTTCAAGGACATTGTGGGGCTTTAGTGTTAATCTGTAGAAGAATTAAACATGTCACGCAACATTGCACAATCATTAAAAAATACACACTTCCTTTGAATTTTTCAGTTTAAACTTTGTACACCGTTGCACCACTATGATAGAGTGACACAAAGAACACCCACCCCCTCCAAAATGAAGCTCACAATCCCTCATTTTTAATGCTTTGGAATGGAACATTAATGTTCCATAGGCACGAGTAGCCTGTAACATAACACCAATTAATCTAACATCATGACGCTTTGTGAAGTTCATTATCTCACCAAACTATTAATTTAAGAGTGTCACATGAAGAAAACAACTTTCCTGAAAATTTTGTTCACTTTTATTCAAAGACTGTTTCAATTGTATCTAAGAAAATTTGGGGTAAGAACAAACTAAACTATTACCAGAGTATCTGAAATTCCTACTGTCAGTTTATAGCCGATGTTCACCTCAGGCTTTCATGAGACATTTTTGGTGTTACATTTGAAAAGCCACAAAATCTGAAAGCTTTGACTGGGACATGAAAAAGAAAACACAGGGCAATACGCAGAGCTTGTGCAGCACTATGCAATAGGACAGTGACATCTTTCAGTCAACACACAGCTTGAAAATGCAGAAGCTGTGCCAGTAACTTCACATCAAAAATAGCAGGAGAGACTTATTGCAAAGAAAAAAAACCAAAAAAAACCCCATTCAACATTAAAGTATCTAAATAAAACTAGGGAAAAAGTAAAGTAAAAAAAAGTAAAGATTTAAAAAAGAGACAACTGTGAAGGCCTCTTGTTTCCACTAGTCTCTGTCTTATGCACCCAATCTAGAAAGGACCTGATGTGTGACATGCCATGCACAAAGCAAGTCCAGCTCCTGCTCAGAAACATGACATTGTACGATTACAAAAAAATGTGGAAAGAATACTTCTATTTCCATTTCAAACAGATGGACAAGTGACTCTTGTCTTTCCAAAATTTCAAGGTCAGATGGGAAAGCAGAAAGCTAGTGACAGACTTTGAGCCCAAGAGGCAGACCTCTGTAAGGGAAAGAATCAAATGTCATGCTAAAAAACTATTTAGCAACCAGCTTACTACCTTAACCACTACTGGCTCTCACAGGATATATCACTTCTCAGTTTAAGAAAAAAGCAATGAAATCAGATGCAACTTTTAGCATGCATGCATACAACCCACCCCCCTGACTAATGAACCAAGCTAGTCAACTGCTGTAAATATTGTCATATTTGTAACATGGTTATTAATTCAATTCATTTATGTCGGCAGGAGCTCACACAGAAAAATCAGTGAGAAGTGACAAAACAAAGATCCATCAAAGAAAGCAAGCTGAAAAACACACTGATGTATGTTTCACAGAAACATGAACCTTAGCAGAGGCAGACAACAGCTCACTTCCAGAATGGGAGAGGGGGAAATGGTAATCTTCAAAAAGCCCTAATACCCTTCTTATGAAAAACATGAGACCATTTCCAGCTGGTCCCAAGGAAAAATAATCATGGTCCACAAAAGACATTAAGAATCATAATAATTGCTTGTGGTAATGAAGCTGTACTTTGTGCTATATCAGAAGTCACTATCTTGGAAACACACATGGTACATCCAAGGCATCTCTTCTTCAAAGAGAAGCAAAACCGAAGGGAAGAAGGAAGGGTGAGAAAAAGAGCCCTTTCTTCAAAGAGAAGCAAAACCGAAGGGAAGAAGGAAGGGTGAGAAAAAGTCCTCCCCACAGTACATCCCAATGTCATTAATCAGTAACACCGTGTTCAGGATGATTAAAATCTAATACTGTGTAAAGCATCCACATGGTCATTCAAGTATTCTGAAGTGAAACAGTTTAAGACAACAGTTATTTGGCATTCTCTTACAACTTTAATGGAAATATAAATTTAAATGTGTTTTAGAGACTTTTTAACAAGTATGGTGTAACTTTTACTATAAGACACTGGGTTTTTTGGGAATGCTGTGCTCCAGCGTCAGCAATGCACAAGCTCACCAACTTGATTATTAAATGTCTTGCATTGACCATGGTAAGAACTATAGGAGGGCAGAATATCTACCCTAAGGTTCAGACTATTCAGGGCATGGGAAGCGATACCTGTTTGATAAGCCCTAAGGTAAACAGAGGTTATTGAAACATATTTACTCAGCAGGATAATGAAAGGATGCTGTTTCCATCGCCTCATTTTTTAAAACACGCAGCTGTCATACTGCATCTATTTGTTCACACAAATAAACATAGTATTCTGTCCAGTATCAAAGAACGCCCCAAATTTCCAAGCTATTTAACCACCTCGATAAGCAGAATTACAAGCCCGTGGCGGGTGCGCAGGCACAGGCAGGAGCACTCGCGTCAAGCAGGTGACCAGCGCTGCCCGCCCCCGTCCGTGCCCCGCTCCCCACCTTCTCCCTCCGCCAAAACAAAAGCGAAACTGGCTGAGGGCGCAGCCAGCGGATAATGAGCGGCCCCGCCGGAGAGGCCGCACCGCGCCCTCCCCGCGGGGCAAGGGCAGGACCCGGGGCAGGAGGCGGCGGGCGGGCGCTGCCGCACAGACACCGCCGGGGGACGGGGGCCCGGGGCG